>NC_046157.1:11821727-12121727 GCF_011064425.1 Rattus rattus
AACCCCCAGTGAACTAGACTGTCGGGGGGAGGGCAGCAATGGGGGGAGGGTGGGGAGGGGAACACCCATAAGGAAGGGGGGGAGGGAAGGGGATGTTTGCCCGGAAACCGGGAAAGGGAATAACACTCGAAATGTATATAAGAAATATTCAAGTTAATAAAAATAAATAAATAAATAAATAAATAAATAAATAAATAAATAAAGAGCATCACATAAGAATTCCAGGCTAGTGGTTGAGGAGTTTGATCACTTGAACTGCTAAAGAAACATTAGTAATTTTATCTTTGGTTCATGGCTTCTTGTTGAGTGTTTATGGTCATGAAGTCATCATTTGTCTTGGAAAAGCATACAGCTTTTTAAGCCTTTCTCAAAATCATTCTTAGCTATATAGCCTGTTCTAGGTCATTGTGGTCTATATGAGACCCCATCTAAAACCATAAAGAAAAAATGCAGAAGCTCAAATCCATTATTATCTTTACATGTGCAAACTTGCATATGCTATAACTTGTATTTATAGCTGCTTTCTTCCACTATTTACTATCTAACTTCAGTTAATGGCTAGGATAGTCTTGTCCCTTTCCTGAAATAGTAACAAAGCATTAATTTCCAGAGTGTTTTAACCATAGACTCTTCCTCCTTTATCAGATAGTTTTAGTTTTGTTTGACTTTAATCGCAAGGTTATGTGAATAATGACTAGACACTCAGGGGCTTTTGCATTCATGTGTTTCATCCTTGCCATCATTGCTAATCACGGTTCAATTTCCTTTTGGTATTCAGGATTAATCACAGGCATCTTTTCCCCATAGATTTCCTTGACATGAGAAGCACACACTGGCCAAGGGGAGTTATCTCCTCTCTGTTAGTGAAAGCCACTGTAACTTGTCCTGCTAGAGGTTTTGTGTATCTTCTGATGAGCTTCCTGTCTTAAAATCAAGATTTTTCGAGAGCAGTAGAGTCCATGGTACACACTGGGATAAGCCAGAAGTTATTACTGCCTGCAGAACAATCATTACAACTCTTCACTTAGTAGCCTTTGATGCCATGAATCCTGAATTAGAAAACTACTTATAAATAAGTTTCTAGTTAGCAACCTCTTACATCAAAAGAACATGGATGTAACTCTAGGACTACTAAGTATATCTATCCTAAGCCTGTACATAGCTAAATCATCTAAAAGGCCATTCTAATGCGTTTGCAGGACAGTAGTGTGGGTTGAAAACACTCTGGTCATGAATAGTAAATTAATAGTCATGAAGTAAGTTTGGCCTCCTCAAATTCAAAACCTCTAATTTTTTAATTGTTACATATGTTTGTATGTGTGTGTGTGTGTGTGTGTGTGTGTGGGACTGCATGCATGCACATATATATTCATAAATAAACTTGCTAAAATAATATTTGAAAAAAAAAAAAAATTACTGGTGAAAGAAAATAAGACTTTTTTCAACAATTTGTGCTGAGAAAAAATCCCCACAAACACACAATCCTTGGAATGGGATTCTGTGCAAAACCAACTAAAATCTGTTTTATTTAACTAAATATAAACTGTAAGCTACAAGAATTTTGTAGAAAACATACTAAGAAGATCAAATGGCTTCGGTTTGATTTTAATCGACGAGGAAGTTCAACAAGTTGAATTTCATTGTAAGTTTAAACCTTCACCCTTGTGAAAAGATGCTTTAAACAGGGCACCAAATGAGAGAAAACCTTTGCAAAACATCCTAGATATAAGAAAATTGTCCATTTGCGCCTTTCCAACATCCCCGTGTCCAATTATTATGTAATGTTCAATGTGATCTTACTACATTTTTATTAAAAATAATGACACCTAAAATATCTAAAACACTGTCACATGATAGCCAGAATACAGTGCCACAGATCTGGTGCAGAGGCAGAAGGTGTAGCCACAGTGAAAAAACATCTTGCAGAAATTATTGTCTTGTCCTGAGGTTTCTACCTGCCTTAGACCATTTGGTTCCTGGATTGAAAAAATCACATATAAAAGGTTATGTAATGTCTTTTATGCTTCTAACATTGTGACAAGTCTTAAACAGCACAAGAATGGCAATTACCCTCTAATGCTATTAGAATTCTTTCCTATTGATAACCCTGAATTATTATTTATTATGCTTTGTCTTGACTGCTCTTAATTCCATTTTGGCCAGCGTTCAGAGCCACATTTTATAGCTCACCTAACCCACTGGCAGTTTCTCCTTTCTCCACCTTCTTTTTCTTCATGGTTCTCTTATGACCACAAGCCCAGGAAGCCCTAAACTCCACCTGTACCTCTTCTGCTGGTTGGCTGTTGGCATCTTTATTTACCGATCAAAATAACTTGGGCACCAGGTCACAGGTCTACATGTAGAAGTCTAAGTCTTGAAGGACCACACTTAGCATTATAATGCATAAATAGACCAAACCTTAACACCCTGTGGCCATTTTTTTTAGCCTACAGAATTAAAATATATGATTTAATGACTTTTCTTCCTATGTATTTGTGTAAATGTGTTTAAAACATATGCCCCACACCAAAAGTTACATAGGAATGGTTAAAATATCTATTCAGATCCCAAAAAAAGTAGACCTTGAGGTTTCCTTTAGAGAGCAAATGAACAATATGCCTGTTCAGTGGAAAATTAATTATGAAAGGAGTAGAATCCTCTGATCTAAATGCACATCCTCTCATATTTCCTTTTCTCCTTCTTTCCCTCACAGTCAGTCCTCCTTGTACTCCAACAGTTATATCATGACCCCATCAGAAATGGCAAATGCTTCGCATGTGGGGCCCTGGTGACAAGGCTTCCTCCCTTATCCCAGAGCGTGATGCAGCATCTGAATGAGGCAATGACCCCCAACCACCTGTGCTGCTTGGGCACCTGAGATAGCTTCAGATGACTTTATTGAGACCATTTTATTGGTCATATCTCAAAGAAAACTTCTCAGTCTAACTTCGCATTCAGTATTTTTCCAATCACCAGTCTCTTTCTTTACCCTTCCCACACTAGGCCCATAAAACAGCAGGAGGAGCTGCTTTTTTTCAGGGCTGCCTTGCCAGTGAGATGACTCTCCCATCTGCCCTCTTGTAGCTGACCTTCCTCCATGGGGAAAAAAGAGCAAGAGAACTGGTGCTTCTCTGTTTTAAACTCCAGCTTGTACCTTACATTAGAAATTAAAAGCTTGACAGATGTGTGATTTTTTGGTTATTGTTTTAATGGCCCACCTCAGCATCTGGCAAAGCAGTTCCACTCCTGCTCAGGTCCTGACACGTAGTGTTTAGCAATGGAAGACAGCCTGAAAAACAAACTATATAGGCTATGATTCCAACTGAATGATATCAAGGAAACTATTTTATGTAAAAGAATTAGTACAGTATATAGGGTACTCAAATGGGGTTGGTAAATAGGAGAACATTGAAGAACCTAAAGACAGTGAATGTATTCTGTAAATTGTGATAAAGGGTTTATGGTATTATACATGTGTCAAAACAACCAGAAATGTATAATGCAGAGTCAACTCCAACGCATAAGTGTAGGCTTTAGTTAGTAACAATGTGTAGTGCTAGTTTGTCTTTTTATAAGAACAGTACCTAGAGTAGCAACAGGTGCTGCTAGCTGGGTAAACCACAAGAAAAGTCAGAGTTGTGAAATGGAAAATCGAGACAGAACATTAGAATATTCCTCTAAGTCCATAACTAATATTAATAAAAATAAAATAGCAAGAATGAATCCATGGGAAATTTTTTTTATTATAATTGTCTTTCAGGGAAATCATGTGGTGAAATAGAGAGTAGGGAACCTACTGACAGCCCCAAATACAATATTAATAAGTCAGTAGTGAGCTAATTTTTTTTTGAGGCTCTTGGTTATATGCTCTAAGTGTTGAAGCATGAGCCATGACGAGCCTTCAGATACCCTGGACAATTAGTGGCACAACTTGCTGATGCCTATTTCATGCATAACCTTCTACTTGATCGAGCTATGTTCTTTATGACTTGGTCGCCATTATGACTGCTCCATAGTACTATATGTTGACCAATGGTAAAACATTTGTGCTTAGTAAATATAAGATCACTATCCAGTGGTAAGACTTGGTAATAGGTTCATTCTCTTCTGCCTTTTCATACTGCCCAGACACACGCACCTTGACCAGGCTAAAAGATCTGGGCCCATTCTATCAATAAACAATCAAGAGAATATAGAAATGTACGCAGGCCAGAGTGGTGTAGGTCATTTCTCAATAAAGTTTCCTCTTCTTAGGTGTATCAAATTGACAAATAGTACCCATCATACTCCCTAACAAGTTGGAAATGTAAGATGAATAAATCCTTTTCTCCCCTGGGTTGCTTTTTTTATTATAATATTTTGTTTGTTTCTTTTTTTTCTTTTTAAATTCTAACAACAGACCTAAATTTAGAATACAAATCAGCCGTGACCTTACTCCATAGATGGCAAGGTAGCAATTATATCTAACAATATACATATAGGACCTAGAGTACTGAAGGGGTTTAAAATTAAAAAACCCTGTGGCTAATAATGTACTTGTATTCCATTAATATCTGTCATCATATCATTTAAGGAGATTAAATTTGGAAACTGAAGAGCTATATTTTCATTTACAACAAGCCAATTATCAACCTCTAATTTCCTATATTGTAAGCAATACTAATCTTTCTTTTCTCGTATGTAAATTTGAATACACTAAATAAACTGAGGGATATGTCAAGTTTCTGAAGGAATTATTTAGGAGCCTCGGTTGAGCTAGATGAAAAAGTTGAACTGAAGGTCTTGGTGTAGCCACTTAGTAACAAGTGAAAATAACAGCAACAAGAGAAGTATATTGATCTCTTTGTTATTACAAGAGACCAACATCTAGAGCAAGTGTTCCTATTCTCTTTCCATGGACCCCACACTAATTGGGGTAAGCCATCTGATGCAGACTCTGTTGAAGACAACCACGAATAGAAAATGTCAGCAGCCCAATGAAAACTACAGTTGGAGGAACAAGTGCTGAGGTATCCACATGGAGAAAGTTTTCCAGGTTCTATTCCCACTGAGCAGAGGGCTTAAGACTGGGTACAGAAGTCTCTAGATGGAGCTGTAGCAAAAAAAAAACAACATCACATGGGGTATAAAAATAGTTTATTGTGGAGCCAAGGGGGCATGGCTATGGCCCAGAAATGTAGGTTTAGAATCTACCCAAACAGTGTATTCCAGTCAATTTCATACCCTTAAGTAGAGGGGAATGTCTACTGAAAAATTGCCTCCAAGATTCTGGCCAGTGTGCAGCTTGTTTGTATGACAGTCTCAAGAAAGTAAATGATAAGGGTGGGACAGATCACCTTGGGAAGTGCCAGAGGTAGAAATTTGAGGAACATTTTATAGTAATAATACAAAAGCTATAAATCAAGTTCTCAAATACATGTGTTGGTACATGAGGTGATTGTGTCCACTAAAAGATGAGAACTCTGCTATCGGTAATGGATGATACAGAAAATAATTTTAGTCAGTTGGTTAAAAAAAAAAAAAGGCTAATGTTTTGCTAATTTGATACATTCTAAGAGGTTTCTATCTGTCAATTTGTTAGACACATTATCTATTAATTACAAGATGTTTTGGCTTGTTGGCTTGAGAAGAGCTGTTGGACAGGCAAAAGGTATCAAAGCTAGTATCTAGAATCCCAGTGTTTCAACCTTTTCAAATCACTGAAGTTCTAATTAGTCAATCAACCTTGAGCGTTGTACATTATTTTCAGGTACACTAGCTCCCACGAACTACAGTTACTTCGACTGGGCATGAAATCAGAGGATGACCATGTCAAATGGATAGATAGTGGTTGTTGTTGTGCTGTGTCTAGCACATTAGTGCAGGTTTCCCACACGTAAGTCAGCATAAAGACTTTAATTGATGTTTTTGATATCTTAAAATCTATACATAGGCTGTAACTAGTGCCAGAGTCATGTAAGCATTTCATTTGGAGGACTGAGAATCATATATAATTGATTTAGCAACGATTCACAGATTCTGACTCAGAGTGCATTCATTTTAAAATTTACTCTGACCTTCCGATCAACATTTCATGTCTTTTCATGAATGTTTTTGCTTGTTCAGAATGGTAACATACTCTAGTTTCACTGTCATATTCTTGAGAAGTGAGATTGTGGCCTGTCCATTTAGGTGTCATTTTATACTTTTCGATTTTTTTTTACATGTAAAAGTCTTTGCTAATAAAAATACTGATTAGGAAAAGAGAAAACTTACATTGGTTTTTTTAGAATGTGAAATTTTATTACATCAAGTTTAAAATAACATTATCATTAATTTTTGAGGATATCACAAAACATTTGGAGCAGAGTCTACTTTCCATCTTGCTAGATCCAGCCCCATCTCTGTATTTGTCCAAATTCTGTGTCCTTCTGTTTTTTAGTCCATCAAATCTAACTGATGTATCGCAAATACTTGGGTGGGGAACCCACCTTGGAACATTATTGACCACAACTTGGGATCGTATCCCAGTAAAAATGACTCTTTGTCCCAGAACCTATCAATTTAACTGTCATCTGGAGGTGGGACTTTCTCGCCCATTTCTCTGATGATAGGGATATTGTCTGGTCAATTCATATGCAAATCTCATGCTATCAAAATCGTTGAATGATCTATGTACAACTGTTCTATTGTGTCTGATAACACTGTACTCTCATGGTCATCCACCAGCTCTGGCTTCAGTGATCTTCTGCCTTTCTGAGTTTTGCGGGGAGGGATAGATATCGTTCTATTGTTGAGCATTTTTCAGTGTCTTGCATGTTGAGCAGCCATGGGACCACTGTGCTAAGTGTCATCCACTACAAGAAGAAGTTTCTTTGAGAAGGCTTGAGTGATGCTATATCAACTTGTGGATAGAGTGGTAAGTCATCAGGGTCATTTTATAGCTGTGTCACATAGTAAAATAATAGTAGTAGCTTCTCTACTTGTCCTTGGGGCTCTCTAGCCACAGGTCTATGTATCTGATAATACCACCAGTATGGTTCCCATCTCTTGTGATTTTTTGAAGGTGCTAGTCTTACCATTAAATGAGTTCAAACTGGTGCTATAAAGTACTATTTTATTCTTAAATGTATGAATGATGTAACATAGTTTGTGGAAAAACACATGTACAATCAAGTTTATTCAAGTATAAATTTTAATGCTGTTGGCTCTAAGTGCAATGTCAAAAATCAACTATATGGATTAAATGTGATATTTTCAAATGCAAGTGCAAATAAAACAACTGGATTAATTGACTAGTTGATTGACTGAAAAATGTGTTATGATTAGAGACTCACGAAAAATAAATGTAACTTTGGATCTTCCCTAGAAAGAACAATTAAGGATTTGCTAAACCTATGTTTAGAGTGGGTTGATAAAGCATGGTCATTGTGAGCAATGAGAATTGACTGTGCAATGCAGAGATGAGCCAAGGTAGAATGTACTGGAAAACCATAGGAATTTCCAGGACTGATGAAAAATTACTTGTATATTTGAATGGTTGTTGTTGTTTGTTTTGTTTTATGTTTGGTTGCAGTGGTGGTTTGAATGTTTGGCCCAGGGGTGGCACTATTAGGAGGTGAGGGACTTGTAGTAGGCATGGCCTTTGGAGGAAATTTGTCACTGTGGGAGTGGGTTTCTGAGACATTTCACTAGCCATGTAAGCCAGCCTTCTGTTTGACTTAGGATTAAGATGTATAACTCTGGCTCTCCTCCAGCTCCATGTCTGCAAGACAATGACATGCTTCCTGCCTTGGTGATAATGGACTCAACCTCTGAACCTGTTACCAGCTCCAACCAAAGTATTCCACTGCTTTACAGACCCAAAAAGCCACATCCCTCCAAAATAGAAAGCATGGTCAGGCCTATCACAGCAGTAGCCCAGTCCTTGGTACCAATTTCCATCTTAGGGTTTCCATTGCTGTGAAGAGACACAATGACTAAGGCAACTCTTATGACACCATTTAATTGGGGCTGGCTTGTTTCAGAGTTTCATTCCATTACCATCATGGCAGGAATCATGGCAGGTCCAAACAGACAAGGTACTGGGAAGGAGTCAAGAGTTCCACATCTTGACCTGAAGTCAATCTGGTAGAAAACTCATTTCCATGCAGCTGGGGAGGGTCTCAAAACCTGCACTCCACAGTGACAAACTTCCTCCAAATGGCCACAATTTACCCAAGAAGGACACATCCCCATAATAGTGCCAGTCCCTGGTGAAACATTCAAACCACCACAGTTTCCTCATCTATTCCTTCATTTAATAACATAAATGTGTCTTAGTGACATCCTCTCTCCTTTAGGACTTTAAGGGAAAATTGAGATGTTATACTGAAAGTGGTTAGTTAACTTGGGCTTTGGAATAATGTTAAGATTCTGTTTTGGTTTTGTTTTGTTTCCTTTTGTATAATAGCTAAACTTTTATTTTCTTCAATGTATATTATACCTTGGGCTTTCTTTTTATTTCAGAATTTATCAAGTTAAGTATACCATACAGAAACTTTCAAAATTCTAGCTGAACTTCCCGATTGGAATTATTACGTTAATGTTCTTTTGCTCCAAAGAGTGATCCAAGTAAATTTTGATGGCATGGTCACAAATAAAATAACATGAAAATGTTTTCTGTAGAAAGCAGCAGGTTGAAAGTGTGCTCTGATTCTGCTTGAGATAGATCAAACTCGGGGACCTAAAAGAGATGGCAGATGCATTCCCCAGTCTCAAGGACTTCCAAGACCTTTCTCAGCAGAAGCAAACCCTGACAGACCCCTGTAGAAAGGTTTGAGGCAGATTAGCCACATGGCAAATGCCCAGGCCCCCTCCACAGGTGGAGGATGTGACCCAGGTCCCAGGTTCAAGACAGATCACTGTAGAAGTACACCCCCGAGTATGTAGATGAGGTCTTCCCAAGCCTCAGGCTAAAACCAATAGGAAGTACCCAAGGTCAGACACTGACCCATCCAAACCTGTTTAAGAATCATGTTCAGAAAGATTAAGGTGTGTGATTAATCCGTCCTCTGAGAGCTTCTGTCATAAGAGCTGTAACACTGCTGCTTGGGCAAGAGATCTGCTCTCCCAAAATTGCTGCCAGGAGGCACCCCTGCACCCCTCACCAGATAGTCAGTCTTCCGTTGCCTCAGCCTGGCCCAGCAACCTACATGCAGTGAAAGGGCACCAGCAGGTGTACAGGCCCCCTCCCTGCTCTCTCTCCCTTCATTTGAGAACCCATGCACCTAGCTGGGACAGAGATCTCCACCAAAGCTCCTCACAGTTTTCTATGCTGAGTATTTCTCGATCACGGCACTTTGATTTTATGCCTCTTCTCCCATTCCAGTTCTATCCTCATTACGTTGTGCAAAGGGTATATAAGGTACTGTAATATCCCCACCCTACTGAGATAGTTTTTTATGCAATTTTCGATAAAATCTAGGGATTATTCAATTTCTTTCTTTCCTTTCTCCATTCCAGCCCTTTCCACATTGACCTTTTTCAAATCCTATCATGCCCTTTATTATTCTCAAATGGTAAATTGTTTTTCTTTCTTATGATTATTACTGTCACATGCACATCTGAATTATTTATGAAAATCCTAAAAGAATTAAAACCCATGTCCTCTTTTGCTGCTTGTGTATGTATGTGTTTGGAAGGCTAAGCACACATGTTGGATAATAAATGTGTTTGCCAAGAAGAACTAATTCTCCCTGTCCCAAGTCTTTAATTTATAAGTTCTCACTTCCACATTAGCATATTGATTATATTGCAATTGTCCCAATATTGTTGATGCATCGATTTATGGGAGAAACTATTGCTCAGCAGATTTCCCAGTCCTCTGACTCTTAAAACTGTTCCTGCCCCCTCTCCAAGTGCTCCTTGTCATGGATTGAGAGCCTGTGGTGTAGATGTATCTTAATTGAGCGAGCTCTCACCCTTTATTGACCTCTGCATTGATCCATTCAGACGACTGTGATGCCTCCATGTGCTGTGTAAAGAAACAAACCAAGCCAGACAACTTGCAGAGAGTGAGAGACCTCCTTGGGAACACCCAGACTCAACTAGGGTATACCCATCAAATCCCCTACCAAATTAGGAACCCTGGGAAGCAGGCCGAAAGATCGTAAGAAAGTCTGAGGAGGTGGAGGACACAAAGCAAACAGATTCTTTAGCACAGGATCACACACAGAAATGAACTCACAGAGACAGAAACAGTATGCACAGAGCCTGCAGCAGGTTTGAACCAGATGGAGTCCTAGAACGAAAAAAATGTGTCTGTGCCTAATCACTAGGCCTAAAGCAAATCTCCAATGTTTGCAATTGAAAATTTAGTTTTCTTCATGTGAGTCTCTGGAAACAAATTACTCATTTTTTCCTATTTTTTTGATACAGTAATTTTTTTTTTCAAAGTCAATTTGTACCAGAGCTGGTTAAACCATTGACCCTCTGCCCATGCACGTGCCCTATTACATTTAGCTTTTTTATATGACTACACTAATAAATAGTCAAATTTCCCAGCAAAGCAATCAATCGTTTGACTCTGGGGCCATGCTTCACTCATGTCTGCTTGACCATTTATCCTCTTGTTCAAAGGCTCTTGGAATATCTCTGTCCAGAGATGAAAAATGTATTCCATTTATTCCTTCCTTATGTCTTAATGATTCCTCAAGAACCTAAGTAGTCAGAAAAGTCCTGCAGATCTCCTCTGCTTCTAAAGAGATGCTCATTTTTTTTTAGTTTCTTTTATATAATGGATTACATTGATGGATTTCAGTATATTGAATCATCCCTGCATCCCTGGGATGAAGCCTACTGGTCAGAGGAATGATTGTTTTGATGTAATCTTGGATTCAGATTAGATTGGCAAGAAATTTTATTGAGTATTTTTAAAATGATATTCTTAAGGAGATTGATCTGTTCTCTTTCTTTTTGGGTCTTTTGTGGTTTTAGGTATAAAGATGATTATAGCTTCAAAGGATGAAATTTGGGTAGTATTCTTTCTGTATATACTTTGTGAATAGTTTGAAGAGTATTGGTATTAGACCTTCTTTGAAGATCTGATAGAATTGTGCACTAAACCCATCTGGTCTTGGGCTTTTTTGGTTGGGAGAATTTTAATGACTGCTACTATTCCATTAGGGGTTATGAGACTGTTTAGATGGCTTATCTAATCCTGATTGAACTTTAGTACCTGGTAGTTGTCTAGAACATTGTTCAATTCATCAGATTTTCCAGTTTTGTTGAGTATAGGCTTTTTGCAGTAAAGGGTAGGCTGCATTCTCCACAGTCAATGGCCAACAGAAAATAAAATCAGTGGAATCTTTGTAAATTCCTTGTCTCATAATACCACGCAGGGACTCCCCTCTCTTTCTGTGTGTGTGCCCGTGCGTCTTGATATGCCGTGTGTAATGTTATGTGTGTGTGTGTGTGTGTGTGTGTGTGTGTGTGTGTGTTTTTACTTTGGGTCCTTTTATAGATATATTATGCCTTCCAGTTTAGTGTTTTTATGAGATTCTGGAGAAGGCTGTAAGTGGGTCCTGCAAATATATCTGTTTCTTATACCTTTCCTTCACTCTGTTTGTCCTATTCAGTGTGCTAGTTTTGTTGTATCACATTTATTTTATTATTTTATTATCCAATAGAAGCCTGTTTCTTTTATTTTTATTAGTTATTTTATTTATTTACATCACCTTCCCTATTAAGCCCCATCATCTCCCCTGTCACCCTGATTCTATAAAGGTGCTTTCCCACCCACCCACCCCTCCTTCCTCAAATACTCTCGCATTCCCCTATGCTTGGTCATCTAGCCTCCACAGGACCAAAGGCCTCCCCTCCCATTGATGCCAGATAAGATAACCTTGCTCCATATGCAGCTGGAGCCATCAGTCCATCCATGTGTACCCTTTGGTTGTGATTTAGTCCCTGGGGAGCTTGGGGGGCGTCTGTTGGTTTATTGTTGCTCTTCTTGGGATTGCTAACCCCTTCAGCCCTTTCAGTCCTTCTGCTAACTCCACCATTGGGGCCCATTAGCTTAGTCCTATGGTTTGCCCCCCATCTATATTCGTCAGGTTCTAGCACAGCCTCTCAAGGGACAGCTATACCAGGCTCCTGCAAAAGCAAGCACTTCTTGGGTTCATCAATAGCATCTGGGTTTGAGGTCTGAGAATACGGATGGATTCTGAGGTGGAGCAGTCTCTGAATGAGAGAGAAACAAAGGTTAGTCTGGATAGGAAGGAAGTAGAAAGAACTGGAAGGAGTAGAGGAAAGAAAGCTGTAATCAGGATATGTAATATGAGAAAATGTATTTTCAATAAAAGAAAAAAGAAAGAAAATCTTTCATGATGTGTGCTAGAATACACACATCTGTGGGTAACAGAATACAAGGATACATTTTAGATTATTGTAAGACATTATGGTGGTGTAGCAAAGTGATGGTTGTAAACTCATTTTTAAGGTTCTTGACTCACTATCCTCAGGTAGTTGTGAAGATTTCTAGTTTCAGGCATGATTTTCTTCCCGTCAAGTTGGCCTTAAGTTTGATTAGAGAACTTTGTTTACCACCAACATGGAAATGTCATCTACTATACATTTCAGGACATCTTTGCCATGCTTGTCACTGTCATCACATTTGCCTAAGTGATGCACCTGAATAGGACTTCTAATTTCTTGCTTCTTTTGGCAGGTTGCATAACATTTTATGCTGCCATGGACGCTTGAACTTCAGGAAGGGAGACTTTCAGGCGTTGGACAGCTTAAATTGTTTATGTCCTGTATGCTAAAGGTGTGGTGTCTCCAGCAAGAGGAAAATACTTGCAACCTCAAGAAGCAAGCAAATCTTTATCGTTTTTGGGAGCCACATGGAATAAACTGACAAATCGTAGCAAAGTCTCTCATACCTGCTACTAAGGTTTTATTATTCTATGTTTCTCATAGGGGATAGAGTTTACCCGACTGGCTCAACTTCCTTTAGGGTGTGTGTGTGTGTGTGTGTGTGTGTGTGTGTGTGAGAGAGAGAGAGAGAGAGAGAGAGAGAGAGAATCTGTCTATTTTTATTTCTCTATATCTATGTGTGTGTGTTTTTGTTTCTCTGTATTATGTGTTTATATATTTATATATATGTATTATACATATGTATATATCTCATATATATATATATATATATATATCACCCACACATTCACACCCCCATCTCCCCACACACACACATCTAATATAAATTAACATGTATTCTTGAGGTTTTCTTAAACAACCTTGGTATTATCTGTCCTCATAACTCTTCCTTCTTCTGTTTTTTGGCATATTTCTATTTTCTCTAGTTAGAGTCCTGTGTCTTTCCATTTCCTTTTTATCACCTATATTTTTTTATTTACCTCTTAAGACTTCACCATCTACTATGGTCCATTTATACTTTACTGTTTCCTATAGTTTACTCCATTTTGTATACCTACATCTGAAGATTTAGAGCTGAACGACAGATGAGAGAGAACACATGAAATTTGTCTTTCTGGGTCTTGGATATCTTACTAAATCTAATCTTTTCTAGGTATATGTATTTTCCTACAAATTTCATTACTTTATTTTTTCTCCACAGCTGAATAGTCCACCATTGTATCCATTCATCTGTTAAGAGTTATTTAGATTGTCTCCATTTCTAGTCTATTGTTAATAGGGCACCAATGAACTGTGCTCATCATGTATCTCTAAAGTAGGATGTTGAGTCTTTTGGGAATATGCCAGGAGTGGAAGAGCTAAGTACTGAAATGCTCAGATCTCAAACCCTTGAAAGTGATATCATAGAAAAACTGAAAAGGAAATAGTAAGTTTATGGTATTACTCATTATGCATATCTATGTGTCACCTGTGTCACTAGATCTTTCCTATATTTAGTTCATAAAGTAATTATCATCCTTAAATTTTATATTTTTGGCATTCATATTTAACTTTGTAATTTATCAGATGTTAACTTTGCATATGAAGTTAAGTTACCTGTTTCATTTTTCCTTCTCTTTATCTGGATGGATAAGTGTCTCAGCTTCACTGATTGAAATATTCATTTTTTCTAACTGAGGAGTGATGCTGCTCAAATTTAAAATAAGATTGTAAGCCTGGGCTTTTATTTGAAATTCCTTCTTTTTGAAGAATCAATCAGGTGATAAATAGATAAAACAGTTTCCTCCTCCTCTTCTTCCCCTCTTCCTCCTCCTTCTCCCCCTACTTCCTCTTTTCTCCTCCTTTTCCCCCTCCTCTTTCTCCTCCTCTTTCTCTTTATCATCTTTCCCTTCCCCTCCTATTGTTTCTATATACCTATCTCTTAGATCATCATGACCAGGTCAAATGAAATGTGTAACTGACCATAAATAAGGACCTGAGAGAAACCATCTAACATCCATTGAGGACTAGGAAGTTCTTGCAAAACTCTCCTAAGTTAACCACTTTTTTTTTTGATGAGTATCCATCTATTCGAATCAAAACCTATGAAATTTCAGCCCAGCAAAAATGTGTTAAGGTAAGGTAAGTGTGTACGAGGTTTCAAGCTTCAGTAAGTAATGCATTTTAGACAACAGATAGCCAGTACAAAATTATAAGTTTAGCTATTTTCTGCTCCTACATACTGAACACTACATTTTTGACCTCAGGAATGACTAAGACTCCAGCTGTTATACTAATTGTGCTGCCAATGGAAAAATGTTTTTTCCTCTTTGGATGCTTTAAAATATATATTTTTGCTTTTCTATATATAAATATAAATAATTATACATAAACTTGGACATGTTGAATTTTTTTGAATTTTTCATTAAGGCCTATCACTATAATTCTTTTGCTTTTTGAAATTTTGATATGTGAAAAGTCATTTTTAGATCAGATTTCAGTACTAAAATGGAGTAAGCAAATAATTAATTTATAAAAAAAAAAATACTTTACTTTCATATTTTGGTCTAATATTTGGTATGTTTACTTATTAGATCAACTAATAATGCCACTAGATGTGAATCATGGGAGATGTGGGACCAGAGAATGAAAAGAGATAAGAAAAAACAGGTCATAATCTCCTAATTTCCTCCATTGTATGATCTCCTACAAGGCCCCATCACCTAAACAGTGCAACAATTTCTGATAGTATAATCCTGAGACAAATTTAAAACATGGTCCATGGGCTGGGGTTTGGCTCAGCAGTAGAGCGCTTTAGGAAGTGCAGGCCCTGGGTTGGTCCCCAGCTCCGAAAAAAAAAAAAAAAAAAAAAAAAAAACATGGTCCAGTAAGTATGCTGTCTAAACGTACCTGGTAATAGTCTGGCACCTATGCCTTTGATATCATTTTGAAATGATTTAATTTCTTTTCAGCTGTTTCATTGTATTTATCTTTCAATCTAGTCATTCTGTTTTTAAATATGCTTAGTATAACGCTATTACAACTGTGTGGTATTTAATAGCAATCTAATAATTTTTAGAAGTTCATTTTATTTATTTAAAGAGAAAATTTATTGGTTATTAGTCTACTTTTAATTCTTTTATATCTTAAAACTACTTGTATATACTATTAAATTGCAAACATGCTTGCATTATTGATAATTTTAATTCTTTAATATGTTATTTGATATCTGTTTTTTCCTGCTATGCCCCTTCGTCATTGCTTCTCTTCACTGGGACCCAATACTTTCTTGTAGCCTCTGAGGACGCTTACATGTCCTTATTTGGATGTTTTGTCTTTGTTATTATGTGTACATTTTTGTGTGTTTACAAGTGGAAATTATTTATTGGTTATATAGTACATAAATATGTTTAGTCTTAAAAAATCTATATTCATTCTAAAATTGTTGGTAATTATACTAAAGAAGCATCAATGGATTTGGAAAATAAATTTAAAGAATTACATGGCTCCAAATATTTCCCAAACATACAAATTCTCTTTTATTGGATAGTTTAGGTATTTACATATAAATTCTTTCATCAATGTACTTTACAGAAGTTTAGTATCTAAACAGTAGAGTCATCTGCTAATCTATTTGGTTAATAATATATCTTCCTAGACAGGTGTTTGAGATCTGAGAAACATAAAAATAGTACCTGTAGGGTCACATTCTTATTGCCTAGGGTTACCAATCTACAGTTATTCCTCTCTCCATGGGAGACAATTTCTATGGTGTTTAGTGGATGCCTGTAATTGGGTGGATCAGAACAAGAGAAAAACATGCTTTATTTATCTTTTACATGTGGATTTATGGCTAGATTTAATTTAAATTTTAGGGGCACCAACTGATTAACTCTGTAGCTATTAAATTAGAATTACCGTAAGTAGTATATTTTAATGCAGATTTTTCAATTTTATGAATTATTCATTGCTGGAGCTTTCCATTAAATATTTCTGGACCACGGTTGATCATGAGTACCTGAAACTAAAAAGCAAAATAGAAGAGAGATTTGTGTCCTGTAAGGTGGAGCTTTTGTGCTTAGTTTTACAGCATCTTATTATGCCATGGGCATTGGCCATCATTGGGAGGCCTGCTCTAATCTGAAGGGAGCAGTAGATCTGGAGATGAGGGCTTGAAGGATTAGAAGGAGGGGACTGTGGTTGGAATTTTATATGAGAGAGAATAAATGAAAGATAAAAAGGAAGGAATATTTTATACAGTTCTAGGAAGTCAATATCCAAAAATCAAGATGCAATCATGGCACATTCCTTACTTGGAAACTTATACCCTGGATTTTGTGGGCACTGCCCTTGGTCTTACTTTTCGTGTCATATTAATTTCTTCCTTCAAATTGTTTACTTTTTAAAAGTCTCATAATTGTGAGATTAGTCAATAATTTAGAGCCCATTTTGATACAGAATAACTCCCTTTTAGTTGATTTTGCAAAGAATTTATTTCCAAGTAAGATAAGACCTTGAGACTTTAGAAAGGTAGGGTGTTTAATACTGTAATCTCTGCTAACCCCATTGTGAGAAGGATGTATGGCAAATGAGAATTTAAGTTGAAGATTTCCTCTCAGTAAATATTATGAGGATGTCACCAGATCTATTCTTCCATTTGGGGAGCATAAAAAGCAGTCCAATCAAGTCCCCAGATTGTCCCTAAAGCATCAGCAATGCCAAATGGTTCCAAATCACATCAGAGCTACTACCCTGATTATAATTTGATGCAGATGGGAGCAATTATTTGAGTTCATTAGAATAAAAATCTTGTTGTAGATTTACATTTCCTTCTGATCATGTTTTGTTATTAGGAGAGCTATTCGAACAGCTCATAAACCATTGTAATATGCAATACAAGTCTCATCATGTCAAAGAGTTCATGTAAGAAGACAAACATTGAGACATTGCCCCTGTAATTCATTCAATTTATTAAGGCCCTCCTTGAAGTAGCTGGGTTTATAACACAGTATGGTCATCGGTTTAAATGAGTTATGCATTAACTTAAGGGCTGTCCTTTGAATGTTTAGAAAATGGTTACATTATTCACTCTACTTCTAGTAAATACTGTAAGTGGCTATTTCTGAGATAGCCATGCTATAGGAGTTTAAACCACAAAGAATGGAGATAGGATAACACTATTCTCATGTATACCTATGAGTTCCAATTTCTGTGGTGATAGTTTTGAGTCTTATTCAGTGAGAACAGTATTGTACTGGGACACACAGTGCTTGGTACTTTAAACTAAAACCTAGGCCTGTCATCTGTTCAGTGTGTGTGTGTGTGTGTGTGTGTGTGTGTGTGTGTGTGTGTGTGTGTGTGTATGTGTGTGTGTGTGATAAAGAGACACAAAAGAAAGAGAGAGACAGAGAGACAGAGAGACAGAGACAGAGGCAGAGACAGAGACAGAGACATATAAATGCATAGAGACAGAAACAGTGAGAGTCAAAGATATAGAAACAGAAACAGAGTAAGATAGAGAAACAGAGACAAAGACAGAGAGACAGCATCAGACAGACAAAGGCAAAGAGACACATACAGAGAGGACTTAAAAGGGGCCTTGGTTTTTATTTTAACTTACATGGTAATGATTAGAAAGACCAAGATTAGGAAATGAGGAGATGTGACCATGTGAACAGCATCTAAGAACTTGTGTAGTGTTTAAGTTAATTTTTTATCTCTTCTATTCTGGGCAGAGATCTAGTAAAAAACCAACACGAATGTGATTATCACAGGGCTGGATCCTGAGGAAAGATTTGCTGCAAGAGACTGAGGGCAGCTAACTGGATGAATCATTGAAAGGATGGGCAAAAGTGAACACCAGGTTAACCTTGTGAAAAATTGAGCCTTCACCACTGTTTGTCTACAGTGCTGATTAATCTTGATTGGCAAGTTGAGGAGACTGAGAATCACTTCGGGCAAATCTGGGAGTGGGCTACTTTCCAAACTCCCTCCAGGAGATTTCGCAACCTTTCAAGTTGCTAATGGTCAGCTGGCAGAAGGGCCTAGTCAGGAGAAGGAGAGAAAATGTGAGAAAGAGATAACCCCAAATTCTGATTAAAGTCTCACCCAAAGCCTCTTTCTAGAATCCCCAAAGAGCCTTCACAACCTTTTGATAGAGGGTCTTTATTTGTTCTAATAAGATGTTTGATTTAGTTCTTTTAATTTCTCCATTGCTGTTTCTCCTCCATTTGGACATCTGTGGCTCTCTAGGCTGTTACCTGCGTTCTCTAGGGGAGGCTGTCACATCTGCAAATATTTTCTTTCTTTGACACTGCTCTTCTGTGTTCTCAAAACTGCTGTCCCATGATTTCCAGTTGTTAGTCTCTGTCAATGGCAGTCTTCTCTTCAAGTGTCATTTTTAATAATGGATGGCTTAGGAATCTCTTTTCACTTTTTTCTTTTCTTTTTATAGGACATGAAATTTTCATATGTTCTAGAGAACAAGTTTGTGTACTCTGACAGGAGCAGACCTTGCCTGAGACTGGAACGACCACATGTCACTTACATGTGATCGGATTCCCTGCATAATCTATTTAATTTATCTAGATTTAAGGAACTAATTTTGATACTATATTAGCAACAATATAAAAATTTAGAATTCAATTAAAATTTATACATTATTATTTACTTAAATACTTTTGTCCAAAATACTTCTTAATTAGGTAAGCAGGAACATTAGTTTTCTTACCATTCTCTAAATAGATAGTTGGGAATTTATTTAACCCATTCTATAAAGTAATCTGAAAAGTTGAACCTAGTTTAAATTTGGTAACTTTAACATTTGAATGCCTCTCTGGACTTAGTTTTATATTAATCAGTGTGTCAATTTATACAATCTACAAAAAAAATCTTCAGCTATTCATTGAGAACTTATTTTTGCATATGTATAAAAAGAGGGAAGTGAAATTAATCATTTAAATATGAAAAATGGGTGTTTCTCTATACAACAATAATACATCTTTATAAAAACAACTTTACTACAAATAGTTGCAAGAATATCAGATGTTTATCTGAGAAATGAAATATAAAGTTTAACAAATATGAAAATATCTTTCAGTTTCAGCAAAATTAATGACTGTAATAGAAATTATTAATAAAGAATTGTGATATGCTTTTTAAAGTCATAAGAAACCACAACTGATCCTGTCCAGGTCCCTCCCTCCTTCCCCCCCTCCTGTGATTGCAGTCCTCTCCCTCCCAAATGGGACTGAGGTGTCAGCCTTCTTGAGTTCTATGGATTGAATCCTGGGAATTCTCTACTTCTTTGGCTAATATCCCCTTATAGGTGAGTACATACCATGCACATCTTTTCGGATCTGAGTTACCTCATTCAGGATGATATTTTGTAGTTCCATCCATTTGCCTGCAAAACTCATGATATCCTTATTCTTAGTAGCTGAGTAGTAGTATTCCATTGTATAAATGGACCACATTTTCTGTATCCATTCTTCTGTTATGGGACATCTGGATTGTTTCTAGCTTCTGGCTATCAATAAGTCTACTATGAACACAGTGAAACACACGCCCCTGTGACATAGTGGGGCATCTTTTGGGTATATGCCCAAGAGTGGTATAGCTCAGTCTTCAGGTAGATCTAGTTCTAATTTCCTGAGGAACCTCCAGATGGATTTCCAGAGTGGTTGTACCAGTTTGCAATCCCACCAGCAATGAAGGAGTGTTCCTCTTTCTCCACACCCTTGCCAACATGTGCTGTCACCTGAGTTTTTGATCTTAGCCATTCTGACTGGTGTGAGGTGGAATCTCAGGTTTGTTTTGATTGCATTTCCCTGATAACTAAGGCTTTTGAACATTTCTCTACCTGCTTCCCAGCCATTCAAGATTCCTCTGTTGTGAATTCTCTGTTTAGTTCTATGCCCCATTTTTAAAATTGTGTTTCTTGTGGTTAGCTTCTTGTGTTCTTTATATATTTTGGATATTAGCCCTCTATCAGATGTGGAGTTAGTGAGGTCTTTTTCACAAATGATTTGTCCTATGGCTATGTCCTTTGCCTTACAGTTTCATGAGGTCCCATTTTTAATTCTTTATCTTAGAGCCTAAGCCATTGGAATTCTGTTTAGGAAATTTCCCCCTGTGCCAATGAGTTCAAGGTTTTGCCCACTTTTTCTTCTATTAGTTGGCAGGGAGGTGAAGAGGAGAGTATGATCAGCTATTGTGGGGGTGGGGTGGGAGGCAAGACTGAAGCCCTGAGGGCCAGCAGAAAGAATCAAAACAGGCATCCTTGGAAGGTAGAAGATCTGGAAGAGGGATCCCCTAGACTGTACCAGAGACCTGGGAGGTGAGAGAATCTCAGGTCTCAAAGGGAAGGACCTTAGATGAAATGCTCTACAGTGGAAAGGGAACTTGTAGAGTCCACCTCCAGTAGAAATACAGGTATCAAGTGGAAGGATGGTGTTGCTATCCCATAATCAAAAATTCTGACACAGAATTGTTCCTGTCTGAAAGAACTCAGGAACAAAAATGGAGAGGAGCCTGAGGAAAGCCAGGTTCCCTGACAGGCCCAAATTGGGATCCAGCTCACAGGGAGGCCCCAAGGCCTGACACCATTACTGATGCGATGGTGTGCTTACAAACAGAGGTCTATCATGACTGCCCAACGAGCAGCTAAAAGAATCAAATGCAGATATTTACATCCAACCAATGGACAGAAACTGGTGACCCTCTGGTTTAATTAGGGAAAAACTGAAAAAGCTGAGGAGGGTGACCCCATAGGAATACCAGCAGTTTCAACTAATCTGGTCTCCAGGATCTCACACACCGAGCCACCAACCAGGCAGCATACACCAGCTGATATGAGACCCCAAGACATATACAGCAGAGGACTGTGGTCTGGACCCAGGCAGAGAAGGTACACCTAACCCTCAAGCGACTTGGGGCTCCAAGGAGCGGGGAGGTCTGGTGGACTGGGAGTAGGTAAGGACATCCTCTTGGAGATGGGGGAGGGGCAGAGGAGTTACGGGATATGGAGCAGTTGGAGGGTCAACCGGGAGGGGGATAAAGTCTGGGCTGTAAAAAAAGATTAAAAAAATAAATAAAAAATAAAAATAAAATAATTTAAAAAGAAACAACAACTTAGAAGCCAAGATGAATATGAAGCAGGGTGTTTTTCAGTCTGTATTTTGTAAAAACTGGTCATGTCAAGTTTTCTAGCTTGATTATTTTATTTACCTCTGAATTGGGATAACATAGATGTTTTTAGAAATTAATAAAGAAAATATTTCAGTAATTTAAACTCTACGCATCTTAAAATCTTATTTATACATTTATTTTAATGTATTTTTATGCTTCTATAAATCCAAGAGATCTTTAGTCTGTGTTTTGCGATTTCCTAATGATTTTTTCCTGGAGCTTTTCTTTACATTATAATCTCCACATATACAAGATTTTAAAAACAGACTTTTGTGTTTCATTTTTACTTCTTTAATTTGTATAGTTTCATAAATGTATAGTAAAATTTATTTGACCGTCTCTTACATTGGCTCTCCAGTTTCCTCCTCCCACTGGAACTATGCTACACACACAAGCCTCCTTGCCATTTCCACACCTTTAATGTGTGTGTGAGACCAACAGTTCAATGTAGTGTTCTAGCAGGAATTGGAGGTTCTTTACTTCAGCATGTTAAGTTGTCAGTGGTTACTGGACTGAAAGCAGTAACATTGTTCTCTTAGCCACTAGTGTATGTCAATAGTCATACATATGTAGGATGTGTGTGTGTGTGTGTGTGTGTGTGTGTGTGTGTGTGTGTTTGTGTGTTGGGAGGGGTAAACACACACACACACACACACACACACACACACACACACAATTTCCCTTAGACTGTATGCATTTTTTCAAACATGCTTTTCTCAAATAGATCATAGAAAATAAGAGAAGACTGAATACATTATATATGCTTACATTTAATTGCCCAACAAAAGTTAGCAGTCAATTTTACAAAGCTACCACGGCAAAGACAGGCTATTTCCAATAAAAAGGGGCAATGCATATAGATGTCAAATAACAATTCTGTTTGTCATTCAAATATGGCAACCCATTGCTTTTAAAGGCACCCTCTTTAATTCTCGTATACTTTCTATTATCTCTTAGAAATGTTGACAGTGTCTTTGTATCTCAGCAGAATTTTTATCTAAATACCTTCTTGTTTCCCATAATTTTTCCATGTCTATGTTTTATTCATATTTTGTGCAGTAGAAATAAGAATTATCTGGTCACTATATTTGAAATCCTTTTGTCGGTTCCCACCAGAATATTTCAGGACTCTAAAATCAGACTATATCTCCATGTTTATAGAGGACTGAGTAACCCTCATACAACCAGATTGAGCATGAATAGGCGTCAGTATATGGCCAGTACTTCTTTAGGCTTAGTACACACATAAAAGACATTTGGGTTCAAGTATTTAGAGAGGTATACAAGGCTTGAAATGGGTCTCAAATAACACCCCTAAATTCCAGGCTACAGAAGCTAGCTCCCTTATGTTGTTGATTCCAAGGAGATACTAACTTAATATTTTGTTTCTATTGTCCAAACATTAACCCTAATGTAAGAAGTAATACCAAATAATTACAATGTGCAGGTGTAATTATAACTCCCAAAATAGTATCTTCAGACAAAATAGAATGTTTCGATATCAATCAATTGCTAAAACCATTTGATCTATTTAAAGTAATCTTATCAGAATGTTAATTAAGTAAACAGTTTTAAGAGTCTCTTTTGCTTGTGTACAACAGATGTTCTTAACTCTTGACCACCTTAAAACTCTCCCAGTCTGTAACTGGTCTGTTTCTTTTCCCATTTCAGTACTCCCGATAGTCATCTTCAGTTTATATTGACCTTAAGGCTATAAGAAGAGGTGGCCATGTCCACAGGATTAAAGTTTAGCCATTTGTTTAGGGTCCTAGGAGATGTTCCCTGTGTGAATATTGTATACACACCAATGAAGTCCTCTGAGTGAAATTAGTTTCACTGCAAAGGTAATAAAGCTGCATGTTTTAAATTAATTTCCTCTTTAATGTGCATTAACTGATTCAGACCAAAATAAAATGTGACGATTTTAAAAGAGCAGCAGGGTATCACATTTCTTCTATCATGTTTCTCAGTTCTCCTTTTCTTGGGTTTGCATCAGTGACTGTATAGTTCATTCAAGGCCAGTAGCCTAGTCATGTTGCAGGCAACTGAAAAGAGTAGCTGTGTTCATGCTGCAGTCAGTGAGTAGAAAGTAGCTATGTACTCCCTTCAGAGGACTCATTCACTTCACTTCAAGCCAAGAAAATACTTACCTGCAAGCACATGTGTAAAATATCGTCTATAAATGAGAAGATTGACTTACTAATGCAACTTAAATTTTTCCACACAAATTAAGAGTGGATAATTTATAAGTAGTTAACCTGTGACACGCGAGGATGAGTGAGAGACGGAAGCAGAAGGAAAATACCGTCATGGATAGCAAAGGAAAGATCAAAACAATCATAGCAACACTTCCAAGGCTATAAAACTGTGCAGGATGACATATTAATTAATAACTTGTTCTGAATTCTTGTCATGCTACAGTATAAATGTAGAAATGACCCAGGGATGATGTAAGAGCAGCACTTCTGTGTTTAAAATCTGTCTGATCTTTTACTAGTTTTGTTATTTATATGTTAACCTGTAGGCCGATGTCATTATGCAGTAGGGCAGGTCCAGGATAAGGTGTAGTTTATCATGGGATGAGAAGGAAAGGTAGGTGGGGAAAAGTCTAGGAAGAAAGGAGGAGGAGAGGAAGGACAGATCAAGATGGGAGTCTATGGAGGAGGATGGTTCAGATTTGAGTGAACTAGATTGTTTTTATCTTGTCTAGGTGGGCTGTTTATATCTTTATAAATTGACAGTAAATTTATTGTGTGGATGCATTGTGGATTAAGAAATTAACATGTAAATCTAATTGCTAAATTACAAATTTCTGGAACTTTGATTCTACCGGGCTAAAGAGGACAGTGTGTGAAAGAAATGGCTGAGAGGCAGTTGGAGCGTGCGGATCTGGGTCTGTTGCCCGTGTGGAGTGAGAACGTACAAAGGCCCACAGAATAAGGGGTATGTGTGTGTGTGTGTGTGTGTTCGTGCGTGCAGGCACACACACACACCTGGCATGATAGCAGCTTGCAGACCTCATGATAGAGGACAGCTGGAGTGAGGGGGATCCAGCTTGTGGGAACTGGTAACAAATGATCCATTTTAATTTTTACTGTAACAGAAACTATCTCCATTTTACTAATTCCATAGATTTCTAATGATGGATATATATATATATATATATATATATATATATATATATATAATTTCTGAATGTAAAGTCAGCCACAGAAGATTCCACCTACAATGTGACATTATTGCAGGATGTGTGAGAGCAATGGACACCAAGAACTTGTGGGAGTGGACAAAAAATGACTGGTCTAATTTAAGGTCTACAGTAGGAAAGGAATCCACGTCCAACACTCTCTGTAAGACCAGGAAGAGGAGCCTAGATAACCCAGAGACCAGGGATAAAAAAAAATGTGAAGAAAGAAAGGAAGGAAGGAAGGAAGGAAGGAAGGAAGGAAGGAAGAAAGGAAGGAAGGAAGGAAAGAAGAAGAGGAGAAAGAGGAGGAGGAAGAGGAAGAAGAGGAGGAGGAGGAGGAGGAGGAGGAAGAAGAAGAAGAAGAAGAATCTTAATGATATTCTGCTGTACTCATAGATTTGTGTCTAGCCCTGTTGTTGTAAAAAATATAAAAAATAAAAAAAGTATGGATGTCTTTTACCCCGCTATGTCCTGCACTGTGGTGCCCCAAGATATCTGCTAGATATCTTGTCCAAAACACATCCCAACTTTACCACAGCGCCCAGTGTCTCCAGCCACTGCACTCTTTCCTACACTCAAACCCTCACATAAAGAACACACACACACAATAATCTTAGATCCAATTGATAAGATATAATTGTCCACTTAAACATACAAAGCCTGGTACCACCCATCCCTTAAGAACGTTGATAACAACCTGTAAATACACAGAGCGAGATCTTTATGTCAGCCTCCATTGTCCTGCCATGGCTTCTCTCCCTCTCCCTCCTCCTGTCTTTGTTCCAGTCTCCTCCTCTTCCTTCAAACTTTTCTCCCCCCATCCTTCCTTCTCATCCAATGACAGGCCTCCTTCTATCTTGTACTTGCCTCACCTGTGACATCATCCCACATTTCCTCTTTTTTGTCTAATTAAAAAAAAACTTTTCTCTCAAATATAAGCTGAGCACAACTGTTATCATTTTGTAAATAAAAGCATTAAAAATATCTAACACCCAGTCTAACACTATATCAGTTAAACATAACATTTAGTTATCTATTCCATGTTAAGAAAGGCTTAAAATCTATATTATATCTTGGCTAGCTTGTATACTATCTGATAACTATCTAATAAAATAGGTATTTCTAGAATTAAACAGCCTGATAGGTTATGAAAGTATAATCAGTCTTCAACCCCGTCAGAAATCTGAGAATGATCAAATATCTATACACATAGGAAGCCTAACACGGCTTCCAGAACTGAGAGGTTGTAGAGACAAATCTCCACTAGCAGAGTCCCCTGTTAGCAACATGTGAGCACAAGTCTTCAGTCTTCTGGCCCAAAATAACTGACAGACTCTTGAAATGTAGATTTTGAAGGGCTGATCACCTTGTCTTGGCAGGGTTTATTAGTCAACTATTCTGCATAATTTGTCCTTTTCTGAACAGTATTAGTCTGAATAGAAACAGGCAGATGAAAACAGATGAAACAGGCAGTTTTGTCCAGTGGCTGCCTAGCCATAAGTATTGCCTCACCTGGAGGTAGAGATCTTCAAATTCTTCATTAGATCCACCGAAGGGGAACTGTTAGGGGCAGATGGGTCTCAACCAAAGATAAATAACTTTCAATATCAAATTTAAATCTCAAAATTGGATTTCTGACGTTTTTGAAAAGCATCTACCTATACAAGACAATTTGTACTGTTGTCTTTATATCTTAACACTATCTTGAAAGTACTCTCACTAAGTCAGAGCCATGAATTTGCTAGTTGGCCCTTAACTCACAGGTGTAATCAACTCAGGAGTTTGTAATGACATCATTAGAAGGACTAAACCTTGTACTTTTAAACTCTTTTAAAAATAAATTCTATATCAAAGCAAAGATATGATTTTAGCTTAGTTACCAAATGAGATTATGACTGTACAACTCAATCTAGCTAATTCCTCCCTGTTAAATTACAACCAATTTTAAATCCCTCATAAAAACAACTTTAGAATAACCACTTCCAGCCACCCCAAAAATCCAGGGAATTGGGGGCAGTGACTCCTCCATAACTTTTTCAAGCTGTACGTGGGCATTGAAATATCCTTGGGGTAAGGGGTAGGAAGAATGAAGCAAATGCTGTAACTGATGTGTCCTGACTGAACCCAGCTGAAAGTCCTTGAGAGCAGGAATCCAAGTAGGCACACTCTGCAAAATACAGCTCTCAAGACAAAAGTTTAGAATCGAGATATCTTGTTTGATTCTCCTGCATTAATAATTTTAGGCGGTCTACCTCTATCAAATCTGATCAGTATGACTCTGTGAGGTTTCCAGCACCTAATCACACTTTTTAAAAACACAACAAAATCTTTCTCCCAAAATACTGTGTTCCTTAGTCTGTAACCAGAAAAGCTTGTATCTTGCGCTCTCTCCCAGAGTAATAATATAACCATAAAACTCAAAGTCACACCTATTATGAAGATTAAACATTGTTTTTTTAAAAAGGAAGTAAGCTAAACAATGAGCCTGATAGGCTTTTGTACTCTGTGATATCAGGAAATTAACATAAAATTTCTGTGGAGCACATGTTAAAAGAATCTGAGCTTCCTGTTGTGGTAGATATAAAAATAACCACAAACTCTCACTAGCTGACATCAATGAGCCATATGGCCTTTAAGCGGGGTAATTCATAAAACAAACCAAAGACCTTCTATCAATTCCAATATCCATAAGCAATATATCAAACTAGGACTTTAGTCCAAAATATAACCATCTGTTAAGCTCTCTTCCTGGAGCCACAGATTTTTAACCTAATAACTTCTATAATATATGTCTGAATTCACTCTCCCTGGTGTTACAGACATTTATTACAACTCTCTACTTGGAGTTACTGGCCAATTTTTCCCTATCTAAGTTCCCGAACCATAGATGAAAAATCCCCCTGTAATTCAGGTAATCTCTTTACTCTACTTAAAACAAACTTGAACACCTTCTATCAATTCTAAAACCAATATGCAACTTAAAACTCAGGACTTTAGCCCAAAATATATCCATCTGTTAAGCTCTCTACCCGGAGTCACAGATTTTTCTTTAACCTTAACAACTTTTATAATATATATCTGCATTCACTCTGTCTGGTGTTACAGACATTCACCATAACTCTCTACTTGGGGTTAGTGACTAATTTTTTCCTATTTAAGTTCTGAACCATGGATGAAAATCCCCACCTGATTCAGGTAATCTCTTTATTCTCTTCTTTCTAAAAACAAATTTAATCACCTTTTAATAATACCTGTAACTAAGAAGTAGCTTGTCTAACTAGGATTTTAATCCAAAATTCCTGTGGAGCCCATGTTAAGAGAATCACAGGTGAGGCAGGCACAAGATAGAAGGAGCCTGTCATTGGATGAGAAGGAAAGATGGATGGGAAGAGAGTTTGAAGGAAAAGGAGGAGATTGAAATGGAAAGGAGGAGAGGAGAAGGAGAGAAAAAACTGTGACAAGAAGCCATGGCAGGTGACGTTAAGATTCCACGCTGTACCTTTACAGGTTGTTACAAATGTTTTTAAGGGATGGATGTGTATTGGGCTTTGTATGATTAAGTGGGCAATTATATCTTATCAATTGGGCCAAAGATTATTGTATTGTGTGTTCTTTTATGTGACAGTTTGAGTGTAGGAAAGTGTGTGGCAGCAAGAGACACTGGGTCACCCGTGAGCTGGGATGTGTTTCCACCAAGATATCAGCAGATATCTTGGGACACTGTGGTGCCGAACCTAGTGAGGTAAAAGAATCAATACTTTTTTTTTTTTATATTTTTACAACAACATAGCCCAAGAAAGGCTTCCTCTAGCAGCTGATGGAATCAGGTCCAGAACCCAGCAGCCAAACATTGACCAGAAAGAGAGAGAAAAGAATCTAAATTGGTTTTCCCTCTTGGAGTTCAGAGAACTCCAAGGAAAAGGGTACAAAACTATAGGATCCAGAGAGCTTGAGGACACCAGGAGAATATGGCCAACAGAATCAACAAAGCTGGACTCATAGGGGCTCACAGAGACTGAAGCAGCAGTCATAGAGTCTGCATGGACCTACCCTAGGTTCTCTCATATGTGCTATAGTTGTTAGGTTTGTTTTATAAGACTCATAACAGTTAGTGTGGGGATAACACTGACTCTTTGCCTGTTTTGGGACCCTTTAGAACCTACTAGGTTGCCTCATCTTGCCCCCTATGTGAATATTTGTATATATCCTCTTTGTATCTTGTTATTCTATGTTTGGTTTATATTCTTGGGAGACCTACTGTTTTCTGAAGGAAATGAGAAAGAAGACCTGGGAGAGAGGGAAGATGGAGGGTCACTGGGAGGAGGCGGAGGAAGGAAAAACTCTAGTCAGGTTATATTGTATAAGAGAGGAAAACACTTTTAAATAGAAGGTAAAGAAGTTGAGTGTCAGGTATTAGCATTAAAATAGTTACAAAATCTATGGCATCAATTAACTTTGAAAAGATCAGAAAATGTAAGACAACTGATAAAAATATTTGACATTTTGGTATTAAAAAGTAGTGATGGAAAAAAGAAAATAGAGTAAAAAGTTTCCAAATTCCAAGGATGCTGATAAAACTGTAAAAAAAAAAAAGGTAGGTAGATGGGATCTTTTCTTAATAGGTCAATGATTAATAATTCTGGAGTTTGAAAAGGCCACTTGAGCTTGCGGGGACAGTACATAAGAGGTGTGAAACAGTGGTGACACACACAAGCTGTAGGAAATAGTGAGTGGGAGGTATTGTGTTAAAGAAACTCAAGCAAATAGTAGAAAAGTTGTCTGAGAACGCTGTGAAATGAGCCTTGATATTCTGTTGAAGTTTTTTAAATTACAAGTGTTAAAGAGTCATTTTTGATGCTTGATCCTAGTTGTGAGAATGAAGAAGTAAACAGAAGCCATTGTTTAAAGAAGCAGCTTAAAGAATAATTGCCTTAATTATGGGATGGCAAAAAATTTTTTGAAAATTATCTATTCATCTTATGTATAAAAGTCTGACTTTAAACTGAAAAAGAATACTGAAGGAGTAAGAGGGGGTCAGAGAAGAAATGGAACAATAAATTGAGTATTAAAATCGCCACCAGATGATTTTGGACAAGTTTTGATATTCTGATTATTGCTCTTAAGGCACAAAAAAATCAAACAATGCCATTATTTGACAATTATAATGTCTGAAACATAAGTCTTTGTATTTCTAGAACAATTTGTTTTAAAGACTTCCCAATTACGTTGCATTTATCCTATTCTTAGTGCCTATCCAAAAGAACCTGACCTCAGTGAATAAACACTTAGTATCAAAAAGACAAACTGTTCTGTGTTTGAACATTTCCATCCAGTTTTGAAGAATTGTCCATAATGACACTTGGGAAATAAAGGAAATGAGCCATAATCAATAAATACATCAAAGTGCCACATGAACGCTTTGCATGGAGGGGTAAGAAATGCAGTGCAAATATTAAGCCTTAGGAAGTCTTCATTGCTTTAGACGAAATGATGACAGATGATATGATGACATAAGCACACAAACAGACTTCCTAGCTTCTAAAATTCCAGCACATACAGAATTTCAGCCTGGAATATAATTCGAGGTAATTGAAAGTAACATGCAGTCATGTAAAAAAAAAAAAGGATTGTTAGAAGCTACTGAGCTTGGCTGTCTTTTATTAAATATATTTAATATACTGAGTGCAAAGATGATGAGTCACAGGTTTCCTTTATGTCTCTGTTCAAAGCTTCAGAGTTTTCCTGCCAGGTTTCTACCAAAAGGGTACCCCAGAGACTCAATCTCACAGCAGATTTCCGTAGCTCTTATAATCGTCTTCATATTCTGTGATGTTCCCTGAGCCATAGGTACAGATTTCCGCTGTGGAGATATATTGACTGGGGCTTAGCACCCCAAGATCTTTTCTCTCTGTTTTGATTAGTTGTGACTTTCTGTAATTGCTTCTCTCTATTTAACAATAATTAACTAAAGAAAGTGAGGCCATGAACTTTAGAAGAAAGGAACATTGCAAACCCGAAGGAGCTGTGGATAAGAGAGTGAAGGGAGAAACCGATATTATTCTGTTTTAATTTTAATAATAATAGGAAAATCGCCAAATGTAACTAGTGATGCCTAGAGAGCAGAAGCTAATGAATGCACTTCCTATCAGTTAAGTGTGTAATTTTAGAGTATGTGTTCATTTGCCAAATGCATAGACTGAAAGATCACTGAAATACAACCCTTATCTCAAATACCTTTTATTTCTCCTTTCTTTTCCTCTCCTTCTTCCAGGACTCCTACTTGATCTGGGCACATCTTGGCAAGAGCAATACAACGAAAGCGCTTGTCTAAACACTGTCTGGGTGTAAAGCCAAGCTGTCAAAGAATCTTTGATTGTTGAGCATCCCTAGAACCTGGGTGACTAATTCCCAATGCAATACAGTCCTGGAGCCCAGTGTGAGGCAGGTGCATCTTTCATGGTGTGAATCATCGTTGAATGACCTTGTCTCGAATTGCTCACAAGAACCTTCTGCAAGGATGCTATCTATCTACCTTCCGCATTTTTAACCACTGCAGAATGAAATGTCTCCTTACTTTTGAAATCTCCGGAACCTCCCTTCTTCCTTAGCTTTACCTCTTCCATTGATACAGAACATCATTGATTTGCATATCTAGAGTATTATTGTTCACTTAAGCAGCATATTGGTTTAACAGATATCCATGTTTATTCCATCTACGAGGCAAAGGATGGTGAATTAGTCTACTTTAATTCCCAGGTAGCCTCTCTTCATTGTCTTGTGCCTGTGTTACATAAGGTAGATAGATATAAACCTGGACCCACCAAAAGATCAAACCAAAGCTTTCCCCATCCTGCTGTGCCTCTCTGTTTTACCTGTCAATGTGTTTTGGACTTTCCTTGACGTATGGCTTTCTTTGTTCTGTAAAACTTTAAAAAATGTATAAAACTGCTTTCATATTGTAACACAGAATTTGGGGTAACATAAATCTGTGTTCCCTTGCATAGCCATGCAAAATGGCTTCAGAACAAAGTACCTCTTGTTCCCACTCTTTCAAAAGCTTGGAAGATGGATGTAATGTATGGACACATAATGATTAGTCAGTTAGGTTCATTTACATATTCTTTTAGTAAACTCCTGTATCAGCCAACTCATGTCCTTGTGACTAGGTACATTTTCAGACTCTCCAGTGAGGCCTTTCCAAGTTCGTTTCAGTGACTGCAAGAAGGCAGTCATCCTGTTTGAATGACTGCAGATAGAAACCACAAACTTCTTGAATAAAAGCAATACCACCTTCATAATTAAATGCTAATTTGCATGTGCATTTATAAGTGATATTTAGTATGCTAGCTTAATTATGGAATGCAGATGAGTGGCGTGATCTCTAAGGTACACTATAACATTAGTGTAAATATAAGCGAAATTTTACTGATTAAGGATGTGGATGCAACCTCCCTTTAAGGAAATAAATGTTGGTGACACATGGTGCCTAAAAATATTGACTTTAAATTTACAAAGCATAGGGTTTTCTTTTAAATATATGAAACTGAGAATAGGGTAGAAGTATTCTTTGGAATATTGGAATGAAGTATAAACTGAGATCAATGGGTTTGCATAGCACTTATGGGCATGTGTGCAATTTTGAATTAAATTATATACACTGCCTTACTACTATTATTTTCAATATTATTAATACAACTATGAACACCATCCTCCTCATTTCCATAGGAGGATGTAAGTACAGAATGGCATTCACATTTCTGCTTTATAAAACTGGTGGCAATTTATGCATGACAATTGTAACTGAGGCCAAATGATGACGAAAATTCACTAAACTGTCTAAATCACTTTCCTCTTCACATGTAAGCGAAACGGACGAACAGATATATCATCTTAATCTGTGCTTCATGAAAGAATTGTTCCCATGATGTTATTAGTACATCAAAAATCAGATATTTTGAATGACCATTTTTCAGTTATAAATGGTCTTATTGTACTACTCAATAGTAATGCAGATACTTGGGAAACTTTGAGGAAGATAATCCATGCTTGACGTGAAAGTTAAGCTATAGTTTCTTGGTTAACCCTTGCCATTGGTTTATCTATGCTTATCAATATGAATATGCATATCTCACATGTTTGTACATATTTGATAGAAAGAATTTATCAAGATACATATTTACATAAATGAATACATTTAATTTTAGTATTAAATCATTTTATATTTTAAAAAGATTTTTAGTTTTAATTGTGTGTGTGCATGCATGCACACATGCATGTGTGTATGTGCATATGAGTGCAGGTGTCTTTGAAGAACAGAGGAAGATGACATATTCTCCTGTAGCTGGCACGGCGGTCAGTTTTAAGCCTTCCGAAGTGGACGCTGAAGATTAATCCCAGATCCTCTGGAAGACTAGTATACATAGCTTTTAACTCACCAACCAGCTCCCTAGACTCTACGATATTGTTTAAGCAATAAATAAAACTTATCATTGCCACCCTGAAGTTTCCTATTTGTAACATATTCAATATGTACTTATTGAGTGCTTGCATTTTTATGAAGTGCTATGAAAGCTATAAGAATGAGCTCAATAGGATATATTTTGGAAAAGAAATGTTGTGAAGCATGTCATAAATGAAACAATGAGGTATCTGATGAATTGTATGAGATTAAAATACCCATGAACAGCCAGCCTCACGGTGAAACCAAATGTTGTTTACAGCCCAGCATTCCTCTCAGATGAAACACTTCTCAAAATGCAGCGGACTTCTGGCCTTTGTTGTGAAGCTTTTCTAGCTACAATGACAACATATTTGATGAAATCATATAGCTGGGCACTGTCTTGTCTATTAGTTGACATCACACATGTCTGATTAACCTATGCTTATAGCAGGCCATTCATTGCCTGTACTTGTTAAGTTCTGTTATTGAAGAGTGTCTGCCTTGTTTCCATTCTGTGCTATTACAAATAAAGTTTTACTTGAATCTTTGTGTATAAATATATACGTGAATTTTTTTCAGAAATTATTTTAAAACACAATTGCTTGGTCAGAGAGCACATTATCTTAAATACAGTAGTTTCGAACAACAATGACATTTATTATCCCATACACTGGCAATTAGTCTGGGATCTAGGAGCAATTTGGCTATATGTCCCTGGCTCAGTCTTTTATGGGGCTACAGTCAAGATGGTGTTCCTTGGCTGCAGTTATCTGAAGGTTTGACAGGGGTGGATGATCTGTTTCCAAGATGCATCACTCATGTAGCTGTTGGCAGGGGGCCACAGCTCCTTAGCACATTGAATTCTCCACAGGTTGCTTGAGTGCCTTCGGGGCATAATGACCAGTTTCTTTCAGGAAAGAAGTCCTCAGTGCCATTAATGACTTGGTTTAGGGACTCATACAAAATCCTATTGCTTATAAAAATCATTTCCATTCATTGTATGAGGGGACAATAACGCCTCATAATCCTATAATAATGCTCATAAATTCTATGAGGCAGAGAACCTGTATCCATCAACGTAGCTGGTCTACTAAGGAGGTGCACGTGTATCTACTTTTGTGACTGCTTCTTACTGTGTTCAAAGTAGTTGCCTGGACTTGTAAGTACTCTTTCTTTGCATCTCAGCTAATTGTGTTAAGCTTTTTCTCCTGTGAGTGATGACACCTACTCTGGCTTCAATGTGGTTTTTTTTTTTAATATTGTAAATATTTTATATAGATTTTTGGCTATTTGAATATTCTCTTTTGACCCATTCAAGATTCTCCCTGTCTTAATGCATTTTCCCATTTTTATATTGAATTGCTGAGGAAAAAATCTCTAGAAGTACTGTGTCTTGAATCTAATTGTGTATAAGGTGGATGTGCTAAAGATGTCTTTACACACGCTGTGGCGTGTCTTTTTAATATGGTATATTTTGCTTAATGAATGCTCTTGTGTTTAATTCAGCTCGTTATATCTGTGATTTTCCTTGCATTTAGTACATTTAAATATATGTATAAACATTATTTTTCTTCCCAAGATCATGAGTATATTCTACTGTTATGTCTGTAATTTCAGTTCTTCATGTTCTACATATTGAACTATAAACTGCCCAATCATGCTTTGAAAAACTCAGTATGGAATAGGGTAACATTTGATGGTTAGTTTTGGTGTTGTTGTTTGTTTGTTTTGGATTGTGTGTTTGCTTGTGGTTTTGTTTTTTGAAGTTTGGAACAACATAAACTGGGAAGTCCACATTTCCCTAGTGTTCTGCAGGATCAAAGTGTCATAACAGGAGTTATGTATTAGCTTTTGGAAAATTGATTTTGGTCCATTTATCTATTTGATTATCTTGCTACATCTCATTGCCCTGATTGCTATTTTATAAGTCTTGGTCTTGGTATTCATTGATATCTTTTTGTGTGTGTTTGATTGGTTGGTTGGACTTTTTTGTTTGTTATTTTTGATTGTTACTGTTTTTGTTCATATTTCTCAATCTTTTCAGAAGATTTGCATTTATTAAAGTACATTATTACAACTTCAGTATATGTTACACTTATGCATCTATATAAAATGTTGGTTATCAAAACAAGCTTACTGGTGCCATGTCCAAATCCCAAGCCTAGTTTTGGTCTTGCCATTCCTGTTCTTGCCTAACCTAGAGCAACCTAGAATCTCACAGAAGACATACACTTAAGAAGTCAACATCCAGAGTCATATCACAAAAACAATATCAAAGGCCAAGAACGAATGCAACCAGTCAAATCTCTAGTCACTACCTAACAGGAAAAAAGATGGGAAAAAGTGAAGTACATGGGACCAGGAAACAAACAGATATTGCTAGTCTGATGTCTGATAAAATAGCCTTGTTAAGTAACTAAAGTTAATCAGAAGTGAAAAATGATAATAAAGAAACAATCAAGAAGACACTGCAATCTAAAACAGATATGTATCAAACTGTCATGCACCCAATTTCACAAATAGTCTAATACTTCATATTAGATTTAAAGAGAGAGCTTAATTCTAATTCACTAATATTAGACAATTTCAATGCAAGACTTTTTCTAGTCTACAGATATTCTGGACAAAAAAGCAGAGAAACATCAGAAATAATGACATTAAACATCCAATATACCTAACAAGTATACACAGAATAAAATACCAAATAACAAAGAATATAGATTCTACACAGCAGACAGTGGAAAGAAACATCACTAAATAAATGACATGCTGGGACATAATACCAATCTTAAGAAGTCCGAAAACCTGAATTAACTCCGTGTATCCTATCTGACCACAATGCAATGAAGCTTAAAATTAACAGCAAATGAATTTTTGGTAATGACACAAACTCATGTAGATTAAACAACTCATTACTGAAAGATGAACAGGCCAAAGAAGAAAGGAAGATAGGAAGGAGGGAAGGAAGGAAGGAAGGAAGGAAGGAAGGAAGGGAGGAAGGAAGGAAGGAAGGAAGGGAGGAAGGAAGGAAGAAAGGAAGGAAGCAAATAAGCAAGCAAGTCTGGACTAAAATAAACTTGAACACACAACATGACAAAACCTCAATAAATCCAAAGATGTTTAGACATAGCTCTGAATATTTGGAATTTTTAGACATCTCCATATAGTTTACAGAACAGGAAGACACTATTCAGTGAGTCTAGAGGAATATTAAAACAGAAACTAATTGGTTTGACTTACCTGATAGATGTGGAAAATCATTGCATAGCTTTTGGAATACAGTGTGAGAAAATGTTCTCTGGCCCTGGCCCGTACCAAGAATGCTCTGGATTATAAAGTGAATCAAAAGAAAGCATGCAATGTGGTGTCCAAATATCCCTAATTCTACTAAACTTATAACGAGAGATTTTAATATTTTGTAGGATGGTGACAGACTATATATATATATATAAAGGTTAGATACCAACAAAGTAAATAAATTTCAAATTAACTAAGTAAACAATGCTAAGGAATTCAATTACTTAGGCAAAAAGAAAACAGGAAAGGAGACACAGCAAGAATATTCAAAGTGTACTTCACAAAAATGTCAACCACTTTCTTAATCATGGAAATGCAAATTATACCACAGTGAATTATCATGATAATGAGTCTGATGAAAAGTAAAAACAGAATATTTAACAAGTGTTAGAACTAACAGAGATATTTTACACTGTTGGTTCCAGTGTAAGAATCAAAAAATGACTCATGGAAAGTGGAAATGCTTTTTTAAATTAAAAAGTACCCAGTTTTCATTCCTTGAGCTATCCTGAAGGAACACTTGGTTTTTAGGTCCATTAAAAACCTCAACCACAGACATGGCAACATCATTCCAAAGAGCCAGAGGTTTGCCCTACATCTTGAGAGCAACAAATGCCCAGTGGTGTCAACACTTAATTAATTGACTGGGAGTTATGTAAGCAGGTCTTACCCTCAAGCAATCATCATTTCAAATGCTACTTAGGGAAGTCTCAGAAGTTACTAAGAAGCTTTCAGTGGGATTTCACCCTTGCACTGTAGTATCTCACAGGTGTTCATGTAGACTGCACATATGCATGTGTACATAAACACACACATATATGTATTTGTATATGTATTACATTTGTATATGTATGTGTATATATATTTGAACCAGTTGTAACAGCTTCAAGACATTAAAAACTTTTGTGTGCTTAATTTCATTCATTTATTTAAAGGTGATCAAAATCATCTCTGTTGATAAGTTTATTGCCTTTGGAGCTCAAATGTGTTCAAATAAGTCTTCCCAACGATGGATTTAGGAGTAACAAGCTGTAGGGCCAAGTCCTTGGACTTCCTGTTGCATATGATACTGTCCTATTTAGAAAAGTTTCTATTGGCTATCAGTGTTTTAATTTGAATTATTCTATGAGAAGAGCTCATTGCACTTGAGATGCATAGGCACTCCCTGACGTAGCTTTGTAAGCGTTTGAAACCATCCTTTCATTGCAGTACCCATGAGTCAGTTGATGTCAATGAGTTAGAGGCAAAAGTACGTGAATGAATAAATAAACTTATACAGCTTAAAGTATAAGTTTTTAGTGTCCTGACCACACATCAACATAAGTTAATGGATATGATTTCATTGCAGAAATAACAGTTCTGCAATGAAAGCATGGATCAAAGCGCCAGAGTGTGTGTATGTCTTCAATCCATGTGCACCTACTCTGAAAAAAGCAAATTAAGAACAAAGGTTTATTACATTCACACATGGAGTCTATACAACACAAAATACATTTTAATATAAGAAAATTTAAATTACACATAGACCTTGATTTTATGTTCACGCTAGGGGAATTTTTTTTTTGCTTAAAACAATTAACTTTATTGGTTTATATAAGGCAAACGACTCATATAACTAAAAAATATTTCTTCTTTCTTTTCTCTTGCACGTTAATTAATTCAAATATTAATTTTCGTTGCTCCAAAATGTATTATTTTAAATCAACATTTCGTGTTTGACCACAAATTTATTTTATTTTATGTAAGAATTTCTTAGGCCCTCATTTTTCTCTTTTACTCATTTGATTCACACATCTATCGAGGTGCCAAAAGCTGTGTAAAAGCATTGATGTGCGTAATGGAAATACATTATGAACAAGAGAGACAGACCCTACATTTTATGATAGTCAGATGTGCACTTTATAATTAAAATGGAGAAAAGGCTTTAATGGGTCTTTCAAAGGCTAAAGTCAAACTGAATTTGTTTCCGTCCTATCTCTACGGTCTGGAAGACTTCAGAGAATCTCAGAGATATAAGGACATGAGTTCACAATCTTTTATATTTTTATTAACAATAAGATTAAAGTTGAGCACCCTTTACATATCTATGTATCCTTTAGAAACATGGAGTGAAGCAAGTGCAGTCCAAATCACAACCCTAACTGAGAAACTAGTCCCAATTAATAGCATCTTGAAGAAGCAAAATCAGTTTTCTTTAATGGACACTCTAGGACAGTAGCTAGGAATAGCTGATCCATACAAATAGAGCACCATGATGTGTGTGTGTGTGTGTGTGTGTGTGTGTGTGTGTGTGTGTGTGTGTGTGTGTTGTTGATGTTGTTGCTGTTGCCATTGTTGTTGTTGCTGCTATTGTTTGCCTATTTTAAAACCTTGCCATTGGATGAGTAGGAAGATGAGAGGGTATCTGGGGAGAGTTGGGGGAGAGCAAAGAATATGATCAAATTACATAGAAATTTAAAAGAATAAATTAAAATACTTAAAAATAATTTCTAGGAAAAGCCAACTCATTTCTTACCTACAGATGAGTGGTTTTCTTGGCTAGTCATTTCTTCCCAAGCAAAATTATCAGTGAAAGTTAGACCTGAAATCTTCTTTCAAGACAAGGGAAAATAAATATTGAGTAACCCAGTGTCCTTTATTTAATTAATATTATTCACAGTGTTGGGGATGACTTGCTAATGCACCTTCATGAACACAGAACTTGTGTCACCTGAGGGGATCTGGATATACTGTCACTTTCAGAAGCTCTGATTTTGCAAAGGGCATTGAGATGGAAATGGGGTATCTCCGTGTTCTTTTCTCAAATCTCATAGTTGTTTTGTGTGTCCTCGCATAAATTTACTTTTTTGAAACCCATAATTTATTGCTCCAGTGCAAAAGAAAAAATGCAGACTTTTCATGTTCAAAGCATTTCAGGAGGCAGCTGCAAAGTGTGTTGAACCAAGAACTTTCTCAGAGTTCAGGCAGCTGCACACTTGCACGCCACGTCCCTTGACCTTTTCCGCTTATGGGTGTATGCTCTTACTGTGAAGAGATGTGATTTATCTACTCTCCACAACGCATATCCATGGTTCTCGGACTCCATATTGCATTTTAAGAAAACTAAATAGAATTAATGTGCAGTTTACCTGAAGAAACCAATAGAAATTTTTTTCACCTCTGTTAGAATGGGAATTATTTCCCATACTGTCCCCAAACTGATATCTCCAGATATTAGTCTCATGAAAGTTGATTAAAATATTTTATAAACATAAATCATCTTCATTAATAAGGAGAAGTAGAGAAAACATACAAGGACGGGTAGGCTATAGAAACTATTTGGGAGGAAGATGGGAGTCTGATATTATGGGATATGTTACATGAGAGCATTAAGTCGAAGATTCAGCTAATAAAGAGTTTATATCAGATATATTCAGTGTTTATCAATAAATAGTAGAACCAAAGTTACAGAGTAAACCTGGTATTACTGTGATTTTTCAATGACACCTGTTCACAATCTGAAGCAATGCCATAGCTCTGAAATACTGCTGTGTGAAAGACATTTGAGCAAGAAATGAGGTTATATAAAATGAAATATAATGACATTTGTCCCAATGAGATATACATTTTGTCTGTTTAATTTTATTCATTATCTAAGGCAGAGGAAAGTAAAGAAACTTTTTTTTTTTAATTTTATTGATTCTTTATTGTTTCACATAATGCACGTAGTCCTGCTGTCTTTCCTTCCCCCCTCATTGGCCCTTTGCTCTACAGCATCTTCTCCCAAACAAAACATAGACAGAAACACAAAATAGAAAAACATCTCACCAGGGAAGCTGTAGTGTGTCACAATGTGTCGCACAGTATCTCTCTGTCCACAGAGCTTCACTTGCAGATATCCATTAGGTCTCTGGCTTCTGTGACATCTTCAATATTGGATCTTCACAACATGATCCTCAGTGACAGCTCAGGCTGGGACCTCACCATGGCCCCAGGTAGCAGGGCTGGCCACTCACAACAGGATAGTCCTTTCTACCCCAGAGTCTCTAGTTCCTTCTCTCTCATATTGTTCAAGTTGCTTCACTTCTCTTTTCTCCCATCTGTCCATTTGCATACCGTGGTGGCTCCCACCTCAGCTTAGCCACACTACTGGCAGGTTCCTGGGTGATCTCATCAGTCTGCACAGCTTGGTATGGTGACAAGAGGTTATCGACAACCCACCTGTGGTATACACCAGAGGTCAGGTCCATGGGTGCTACAGAGGGTCTACAAGTCTCTGTCTTTCTCCTCCCTCCCTACAACTGCAAGGTACTAGGCAAGGCTCAGTGTACCTATGGTCCACCTGTACTGTGGGACACATGTCCTATATGGTAAGGGGTGGCACTGTCCATAGAAGGCTAAGTCCTCCTACATCAACAATTACTCAAGAAAATGACCTACAAAAATGTCCACAGGCAAATTTAATGGAGACAATCTCTTATATATGGTTCATCTACCCAGATAAGTCTACTTTGTGTCAAATTTACAAAAACAACCAGAACAGTTACCAACGTCAAATTCAGTGGTTCTCAACCTTCTGAATGCTGCAACCCTTTTATACCCTCCCTCATGTTGTGGTGACCCCCAACTACCAGGAACCTACCTGGCCCAGAATCAGTTAGAACTGAACACAGACTTGGATATAGAAGTAGCTTTAAAGATCAATGCTCTCTGGCCTTCTAGGTCTCTAACTATTCTGAACGCTTGCTGATATGTTCTAAAATGTCCTAAAAGCCTTTCTTGCCACATTCTGAGGGCTAAAACTACTGATTTGGCCAATTAGCACCTTAATAAAGGATTAATAAAGGATTAAATGCAGGATTAATTGCTAGAACCTTTTTCTCTCTTGCCCAGAATCCTTGACTTTTGCTTGTCAGGCTGGGGAGAGTTTTAGAGCTTATTCAACCAGGAGAAGACAGTCATGCCTACAGAAGCAAAAAAAACTTTACATAAGCAAATATGTACATTACATTATTCATATACAAATTAATGTGTAAATACTGCATACATTCAGGCAAACTAGTCCGTCCAGGGACATACTTATCTCATAATTACATACTTATGCACATTTATGCTTACATATGCATATGAAACAAAAGCCCAAATGCCAGTGCAGAAAGAACTCATTCTGGATTAATCTTTATTTCATAAAGAAATTTATTGCAAAATGAATTAAATCCAAATCAGTAAGAAAAAAGCTAAGTCCGGTTTAGTAAATCTAAGCTTGCTTTGCTGTTAAGTAAAAGACCTATTCCATTCCCTGAGTAGGAGAAGCCCGCCTGCTCCTTCTGCTCTCTTTGCAGCTTCTTCTTTGCCCCTCTTTGTCTTTGCATTCTGTGTATTGCTCTGCTAATTTCTAAAGTCATTTTTAATCTCTTTTTTTAACCTGTCAATATGATTTTATTATAACACAGAGCACAGAAAACAATGAAGTCTCTGGAACATCCCTAGGAAAAAATAAATTTCTCAGGCAAGAACAATGCTACGAAGAATAGGTCCCAATCCTTGTACTTTAAACTATAACTGTATTTCAAACTCTTTCTTTTTTTCTTTCAAATGATGAGTATCACTGATGACAATAAAGCTCAGCAATATTAATTTTGTCACTTCTGGAATTAACGTCTCAAAGCTATTCTCTATGTGTATGAATCACATTCAACTGGAAAGTAATATTATGAGGTCATATCAGTCAGCCTTATTTTAGATATGAAAAAATTGAGCTTTGAATACTTAGTTATTTTTCTAGACATAGAACACAGAAAAAACAAAGCTCTTCAGATGCTACCTTGTTCCTCAGACTTAGGTTGAACTCCTTTAGGCCAAATTGCTTTTCCAAACATGGGTAGGTTTTTGTTTCTTTGTTTGTTTCTTTGTTTCTTTGTTTCTTTGTTTGGACCTCCTTTGATGTCTCATTGCTCTGGCTAGGAATTCGAGTGCCACATTGAAAAAGTAGGGAGAGAGGGCAGCCTTGTCTAGTCCCTGATTTTAGTGGGATTGCTTCAAGTTTCTCTCTATTTAGTTTAATGTTGGCTACTGATTTGCTGTACATTGCTTTTACTATGTTTAGGTATGGGCCTTGAATTCCTGTTCTTTCCAGTACTTTTATCATGAAGGGGTGTTGAATTTTGTCAAATTCTGTCTCAGCATCTAATGAAATGATCATGTGCTTTTTTTTTCTTTGAGTTTGTTTACATAATGGATTACATTGATGGATTTCCTTATATTGAACCATCCCTACATCCCAGGGATGAAGCCTACATGAACATAATGGATGATTACGTTGATGTCTTCTTGGATTCAGTATGCGAAAATTTTACTGAGTATTTATGTGTCGATATTCATAAGGGAAATTGGTCTAAAGTTCCCTTTCTATGTTGGGTCTTTGTGAGGTTTAGGTATAGGCATAATTTTGGCTTAATAGAAGGAATTGGGTAGTGCTCATTCTGTCTCTATTTTGTGCAATAGTTTGGACAGTATTGGTATGAGGTCTTCTGTGAAGTTATGATAGAATTCTGCACTAAACCCATCTGGTCCTGGGCTTTTATTGGTTGGGAAACTTTTAATAACTGCTTCTATTTCTTTAGGAGTTATGGGAGTCTTTACATAGTTTATCTGATCCTGATTTAACTTTGGTACCTGGTATCTGTCTAGAAAATTATCCATTTCCTCCAGATTTTACTTAACCTTTTTGCCTAGCTGTATTTTATATTCTTTCTTTGTTTTGTGTGTTTCATGTTTTGACTCTTATGTGGCAGAAGGAATTTCTTTTCTGGTCCAATATATTTGGAGTACTGTTGAGCATCTATTTCTTAGGGTGAGGGAATTTTGTTGAAGATATTTGCTAACCCTTTAAGTTGGGAGTCTTCATTCTTTATATACCTATTATCCTTAGGTTTGATCTTCTCATTGTGTCCTGGATTTCCTGGATGTTTTGGTTTAGAGATTTTTGCATTTTATATTATCCTTGACAGTTGCATCAATGTGTTCTATGGTATCTTCTGCCCCTGAGAATCTCTCTTCTATCTCTTGTATTCTGTTGCTGATTCTTGCATCTATGACTCCTGATCTCTTTCTTAGGATTTCTATCTCCAGGATTGTCTCCCTTTGTGCTTTCTTTATTGTTTCTATTTCCATTTTTAAATCCTGTATGGTTTTGTTCAATTCCTTCACCTATTTCATTGTGTCTTTCTGTAATTCTTTAAGAGAGTTTTGTCTTTCCTCTTTAAGTGCTTCTAGTTGTTTACCTCTGTTGTCCTGTATTTCTTTAAGGGAGTTATTTATGTCCTTCTTAAAGTCCTCTATCATCATCATGAGATGTGATTTTAAATCCAAACCTTGCTTTTCTGGTGTGTTTGGATATCCAGTATTTGCTTTGGTGGGAGAACTGGGCTCCGATGATGCCAAGTAGTCTTGCTTTCTGTTGCTTGGTTCCTGTGCTTGCCTTTCACCACCAGGTTTTCTCTGGTGTTAACTTGTCTTGCTGTCTCTGACAGTGGCTTGACCCTCCTGTAAGCCCATATGTCAACACTCCTGTGGACCTGTTTTCTCTCAGTTGGATCTGGGAACAAAGAGTTGCTCCTGGGTCTTTGTGTCCTGAAACCTCCAGGTGGGTCACTTGGAACAGAAGAGTTTGTCTTACCTCTGTTCTCAGGTGTGTCAGCCCTCCAGGCAGCTAGCTTTCAGCTCTGGTCTCAGGAAGAAACCAGAAGGACCGTACCCCTATCTGCTCCTTGGTTCCTTTATCCAGAGGGATCTAGGCAGGTTCCCCTTGGGACAGAAATGTGAGCAGAAGTGGTGGTTTTTCCCTGAGCTCTCAAGATTGTCTGCCCTTCTGAAAGTCCAGTTCTCTCCCCCCATGGGATTTGAGTACAGAGAGCTGTGAGACCTGTTCTGTTCAGTTCTGGGCACAGGCAGAAATCAGAAGGTTCCTTCTGCTGACTGCTCCTATATTCCTGTATCCAGAGGGCACTAGGCAGATTCCTCTTGGGCCAGGAATGTGAGCAGAAGTGGTGGTCTCCCCTGGGCTCTCAGGATTGTCTGAACTTCTGAGAATCCAGATCTCTTGCCCACAGGATTTGGGTACAGAAAGCTGTGAGAGCGGTTCAGCTCCGAGTGCAGGCAGTAATTGGAAGTGTCCTGTCCCAGACAACTTTTGCCTTTGTGTGTCCTGAGGCTACCAGTGGGGTTGCTTGGAGCAAAAGAGTTGGTCTTGCCTCTGCTTTCAGGTGGGTCAGTGCTCCTGAAGACTGACTTTTGCTCATTTTTAATTTCTGAGTTATTCTACTTTCCTGTCTTTCTCCTTCCTTGCCTCAATCTTGCTTTCTTCTTCTCACCCTAATCTTACTCTCTCCTCCTGCTCTGATGTAATAATGTCACACAATGCAATTATTCCTAGGGTTCCCCGCCCCCCTTTTTTTAAAATAGAGGAATAGATCACATAGTTTTTCCAAGCATCACTTCATCACTTTTCCCTCTCTCTCTCTCTCTCTCTCTCTCTCTCTCTCTCTCTCTCTTTCTTTCTTTCTATTTTCTTTTACAAAATTTCACTAAAACTTGAAACAAAATTTCAATAAGAAGTTCCCAACAGAGTCCATTAAGACTAAATATTCTTGATCTCTCATTAGCTCTATGGGTTCACTGAAAGTTAAAATCCATAATTTTGTGACTGAGTTATTACTGAAGCTTTGTGTAGATCAGCCCAGTCAATATTTTATCTTCTTCCCTTATACCCACAAAAAAAATTGTTAATTCCCTTTTATAGCATTTGGTTAATTGTTTTTACAACATCTTGGAAAGTGTTCTAACTTGTAAATGCCTGCTTTCTATGTCAGAACCAATTAACTTGTGACACTTGAAACTTGTAGCGTTCTCATTGTAGTTTTAATATCAGAAAGGACTTAATAGCAGTTCTATTATAAAAAAGTTAATAATTTACTAGTATAATTATAAATCTGATAGAGTCATCATTAAGAAATTATCTATTTGTTTATATAGCATCACTACAATATCTACTATATCTTTGTTGTTCCACAAGAATCTGATCAAAAGAGTGCTTGTTATATATAGTTAATAATAACAACAGGAAAGCATGCTAATAGCAGGAATCTTTTCTAAAATGTAGTCCCTTTGGCCTTGCCTAGAAAGTCCATCTAAACAGAAATCTTGAGATGCCTCTCTTTGAGTGACCTAATTATCTGCTTTGCACAGATATGTCTCATGCTCTGTGCATTGTTCCACCACTTTCCGAACCCAGCATGGACCACTAAGTTACTCGACTTAACAACAGTGCTTCTCCTCGCTCATAGAGATAATGTCCTGCCATGGAACTGAACAAAACCCCAAAAGCTCTTTTCCAGTTTTGAGGTGTCTTCCCAATGGACCTCTTTCTTAACTCCTTGTGAACACAGAAATTTCCAGACCATTGGACTGCTCATCAAACACTGCCTTTCTCATTCCCTGTTGCATTAGTAATGCCTTTCATACTTCTATTCCTTTCTAGTTTCCTTTATTCATTTGGTCTTAGTAGGTAGTAATGAAGTGTTCTGGTGGCTGGTATGACCCAGTTCTATGGCGATTTATTTAGTTGCTATTACTTCAGATTATGTAGCCCTTACCCCAATGGATAAGAAGTTATGCTTCTTAGTTTCTCTGTTGGATCCCTGGACTGTTATCACCAAACTTCTGTGTACTATGTCCTCCCATACTAATCTGTGAGGAGATATTTCAAACTTCACTTAAAAATTTTCTCCAATCGAGACAGTTCAAATGCAGAGCGTTTCCTGGTTCCCATAACTTTCTGTTCTTAGTAATTCTTAAGGGCCATGCATGCATGGTGAATGATGAGCTTCTCTCTTTCCATGTATGAAAGGTCAGAGCAGAGGGTCACTGCTACCTTACTTCATCATCACTGTCTAACTTTCTCGCTTTCTGGGTTACATTACCCTTTAACTTTTGCATTACCCTTTGTTTTAGCCATTATAGTTACCTTTTGTATTTTGCTTACAAATAGAACCTCTTAATACCTTTGAGTATAAAAAGTAGTTTCTTATAAAAATCGTTTTTCTAATATTAAAATTTCATTACTATATTTTTAAGCATGAAATCTTTTATGGGACCAGAGATATTTAATTTTATGTAGTTTATTTCATTAAGGTATTCACCACAGATTATTATTTTGGAAATTTAACAAATCATTTCCCATCATGATTTCTCAAAATGAACCCCTCAACTTTCTTTCTATTAATAGAATGTTTAAAATTTTCTAGGTGTTAGAAAAATCTTGGAAGCAAATTTACTTTGGAATAAATTTATTTGAACATGGATAAGTTTCAAATGTGAAATGAAGTAAAAACATCAAGTTTCCTATGATTCAATGTACTATAAATCATGTAAATTATTGATATGTTTAAACAACAGTTAAAACTGTAGCTTATGAACAAAATTGAGAAGTTACCATAAGTAATAGTTGACTGAATAAAACAAAATAATGTAGTTAGCCACATGTTTACATTTCTATTGAAAGAAAAGTTGGACACAAAGCCAAAATATTAGCATCTGGTAAAATAGAAGGGAATTCTTGCCAATGTCCTTTCTATGCCATTTTCTGCAATTTTCTATAGGTTTAGCATATTTCAAAAAACCTTCACTTTCACACGGTACCCCAAGCCCTTCTTCAGAAAAAACACATAAATTATTTCAAGTAAAAAATAGTTTTACAAAGAAAACTTTAAAATCAACATAAAATGTTGTTCTGAAACAACAGAAATCAACAATAACTGAAATGCAAGTGAATGTTTTTAATGGCTGCAGCTGCTCTGTTGAATCCAGGTGCTTTTCAGATATTATGAATTATCGAGCAGAGCCCAGCTTTGTGCCCCAGAGGATATAAGATCAGTCCTTGTAAATTATTCCTTGGGTATATATGAAGGTTAGGTACATTAACCAGAAAGTTAAAAACCCCAATTAAAAGGAACTCTTCTCCAAATAATATGCATGAAAACCTATAAGGCATCCCAGAAGACAAACTAATTTTCACATTAGGAAGTAATTAGGTACATAATTGAGTGCTGGAGAAACAGATGAGTTATCCAAAAATGATTTTTTTAAAAAGTGAAATATATCTCAGTTCTAGAAAATCTATAAGCTGGGAGTCTTTATAATTTCACAGATCATAGTGACTTTTGGCATTATTCGTCACAATCTAAATCCTCAAAAGTGTCTATTCTTCAAAATTTCACCAAGTTGCTGTATGCCTTGATGCCTCTGTCATATAACTGTCTGTTCTTCTGTCCTGCCAAACCTAGTGATTTGTCAGTGTCTGGGATGCAGGCAGAAACTTTTGAAAGAGTAACTTTCATTTGCCTGATGTGATTGTTGTCTCAGAAGCTTAATGTCACCTGTTAACTTAGATCTGGTCCTGGAAACTTCTTGCTTCTACATAATCTAATGTAGACCTAGAGTGTTGTAGGCTTAGATTTTTCAAAACCTATTTTAATCTTGGCTCTTTAACACTTCAACCTCCCTTCAAGTCCAACACCCACCAAAAGTATGAAAAAAGAAAGGTTAATAGAAAATCAGGATTGTGGTGCTGTTTAGAATAGTATTTTTGGTCTATTCCTATCTTTATTGTCAGGAGTCTAGTCCACTAGCAAAACACCAAACATAAATCATCAGTGGTAGTCAAGCATACTCAGCAAAAAACAAGTATGAATCCGTAGCCGCAGCTTGATCCAGAAGAAACTGTGAGGCTCCACTGATCCGCGCAAGTCCCTGAAAGCAGCAAGAAGCAGCTGGAATACCACCAGAAGTTCTTTGGTGCTTTTGTTTTTATGAAGTCATGAGAAGCAATGATCAGCAAAGAATCAAGGCATACCAATGCAAGAGTGTCCTCAGTGAAGACCAGTGTCAGTAAAGCCCGATGAAGACCAGCAAAGAGCTGCAAAGCAAACCAATGCGAGAGAATTGTCCAATGTCCGTTGGGTTATGTATACTTATATTCTTTCTTCCCAAACACCATGTGTCCTCTCAAGTGTCTGCTTTACCAAAATGTCATATGCCCTTTCACCAGGTAGCTTACAGAAAAACACCATGTCTGTTCTCATCAAAACATCCTCTCATGTTTTTGCTTCAACAAAACATTCTCTCAAAAGACAGTTTCCAGAAAACCACCATATGGCACAACTGAGTTTCCAACAAAACCAGAAATTTCCACTTTAGAATGTTTTCAGCCTCTGAGATTTGCTGTTGAATAAGATAATCACCTCATAGTTCTTCTGATTTCTGGCTGGCTTATTCAACTCAATGGTTCTAAATCAAACTCCTCTTGAAGCTGAAAGATTCAGTCTGATGCGTCTTGTTTTCTCCTGAATTGCCCTGCTTTTCTCTTATTAACTATGGCAACATGTTCTAACCTTCTGCTCCTTCTCATACCCTTGTTTATTCTGTCTTCACCTGTGTCTAGCCTGTTCTCTTTCTCAAACCTGTCTCTGTTCAATGTCCCAGTAAAACTGCCTCCTCATTCTTTTTTTTTTCCTCTCTGTGCTTCTCTCTCTTAAGTAACCTCTCTTTTTTTCTCTGTTATCAGGAAAGTTGGGCTTATCCTATTCTGTTAAATCTTTTATCTGATTCACCACTTTGTCTGCCTCTCAATTACATATCACTTTTTGGCTGCTTCTTTCTATGACGTGACTTTACCTTCATTGTTTGGGATTAAAGGTGTCTACCAAGTGGGTATCTATAGTCCAGCCAGGGTAGCCATGATGTTGGATTAAAATTCCTCTGCAAACTTGCCTGACTTTCTTTACAACCATATCACTTATACGACAGTAGAATTTTTAGAAGAAGTTACTGCTTTCTGAATCTTCAAGTCCCTCAAATCAACAAGAGGTAGCATTATCATCCACTCCCTCGTCTGCTTAGAGGTGCTTTTCTCCAAGCCCCAGCTCATCCCATCGGACTGTTCTACTTGCCTCTCTCTACAGGAACATTCACATCTATCTGGCTATTTTCCTTTATTGCTGAAGACTTTATTTGTCCTAACTTATTAGAATAATTTTCATTTATTCCCTCTTTTTTAAATCATTGTTATCTAAATTTTAGATTTTTGTTTCCCATAGTGGATTTTCACACCTATATCTTTCTTTTTGTAATTTTTCATTGGTAATTTTATTTATTTACATTTCCTCTCCTATCCCATATACCTGGGAGGAACACTAAAACACAGTCGCAAAATTCAATGTTCTGCAAAAAATGAGGTCACAAGACTCTTGTCTTGTTTTCTTGGAGGTTTTTCTCCAACATTGAGAATCCATTCTTGAATTGTGTTCAAGTAGAAGACAAGCACCCAAGTTGATTGTCCCATTGATGAAAAATCTTGATTAAGTTTTGAATGTTACCTGCCAATCTTAACCACTTGTTTTCTATCCCAAATATCTGTTTTATAACATTTACACTGTACTCAATATTCCTATATTATAAATTATTACTGATTATTACTCCAGCGTTTATTCTGTCAAGAGAAATCCCTCAACTGATCACTTCTAGATGCAAGCTCATAAGGGAAATCTTCTAACTGATTACTCCTATTTTCATGAGTTTAGTGGCAATAATATTGCTGAGACATTTTGAGGCATGACCCAAGAAAACCTGTCTATTTCCAAAAGAAGCATATGTCACAAATATATAGGGTACTTTTGTTTGTCATCTAAACTTCCCCTTTCTATGAGATAAAAAAATAATTAGCGTGTGTTTGCGTGTGTGTGTGTGTGTGTGTGTGTGTGTGTGTGTGTGTGTGTGTGTGTGTGTGTGTCTGTATCTGTGTATCATCTCTGGGTACACGGATTTGCATGCATGAACACATGTGTAAATAGGGAAGACAACTTGCAGGGGTTGGGGGATTTGGCTTAGGGTAGAGCGCTTGCCCTAGTAAGCGCAAGGCCCTGGGTTTGATCCCCAGCTCCGAAAAAAAAAAAAAAAAGAAGAAGAAGACAACTTGCAGGAGTTGGTGTTCACCGTCTACCAGGTGCATTTCAGTAATCAAACCCAAGAAATAAAATTTTGAGGCAAATGTCTTTACCCACTGTATCATAATAACAGTCCTTTCCTTGTCTTTTAGTACCAGTATCTTAAAACTTCGACCATTTTTTTGCGTCTTGCTAATGAATCACATCAAAATTTCCCAGAAAAATATAGAAAATTATTGTGCAGTTGTTTCTGCTGAGCTCCTGGAGGGAGACATAGACTCATGAAATAAATGAAACTTACAAGTCTCAGGAAGCCTAAACTAAAAGGTTTAAAAGGCCACTTTAAGTATTCTTATACTGATGCTTTTATAAGTAACCTAATAAACACAAGGATTCACTAAACTAGATATAGATGGAATAATTTCTTTCCTATGTTATCACTATCCTATATTAGATGAACACATATTGTTCATGTCTCTACAGGAAAAGTCACACAACACAAAGAACATTGGAACCAAAGATAAGATGAAATTATTTGATGAGAAAAGCTATCAAGGCTAAAACATGCAAGAATAGAGGGTCCTCTAGGAAAATCCAAAAGTAATCATCTTCTCCCAAAGCATGTGCATATGGGAACATATCTCTTTGATGAGTGATACCCATATCATGAAAACAAGTATGTCTTCTAAATTTCTAATGAACTACATAATATACTGTAATCCTTTGAAAAAGCTATGGGACATGATGGTAAACTAACTGTGGCATCAGTAATGTGGCCTTTCCTGTGGACAATAAGAAATGCAACTGAGGCTGAGAGGTCCATTCAGAAATACCATACCCATGTAAAAGAAGCAGTACAATGAAAAAGAGGTACGTAGATACTTTCCTATGAATTAGCCTCTGATTTTCCCTAAAAAATAAGGGAAAAAATCTATGGAAAAATCTGATGGAAGTTTTTTGGTAACCCTTTTATCACAGCAAGTAGGGAAGTTCAAATTACAACTACAATGGCTGGCTTCTGAGTTTTCGGTCTCATCACACTGATGGAAATTAGAATTCTGGGCAACATCATCAGTGTCAGAAATACAGTCTACTCTGTTCAATGTTAGTATGTGACTGGACAGTCGCATAAATGATTTCCTGAAGAACCCTGCACTACTTCCAACCTAAATGGGACACAACCTTTGGCAGTGCACCTCAGTTCCAGAAGATACATCCTCCAATGGTGAATTAGCTTTAAAGTTCACAATACCTACACTATGGAATATCATATATCTGGTAAAACATTTTCCTAGTTTGCCTCTCCAGCACTCTGATAAAACACTGACCAAAGCAACTTGGAGGAAAAAGAGCTTATTTGGCTCCCAGGTTTCATTCTGTAATCCAAGGAAATCATGACATGAACTGGAGGTAAGAACTATAGCAGATACCAGAGAGGAATATTACTTACTGGTTTATTTCCCATGGATTCCTTACCTTGTTTTCTAATATGATTCCAAACTATAGGCATAAAGAAAATGATACCCACAGAGATTTAGGACCTCATATATTGATCGTTAATCAGGGAAATACCACACAATTATAGCCATGGCCACTCAGATAGAAAAAAAGTACTAGTTAGGTTCAAGTTGACAAAACTTAATCAACACAATCAATCCCTTGTCAAGTTGACACAAAATATACTTTAATCTTTTCTTTCTTGCTTATGTCCAAAGCCTTTTGTTAATATCACAACATAAAACATATAAGTCAAGTTTGTAACGCCTCACTCTGTTTTAAATATTTAAGCATTTCAGTCTAAGTTATCAGGGTGGGATAGATTATCCAGTGGTTAAAAAATATCTATTGTTCTTTCAGAGGACCTGATATCAGTTACTAGCACATACATGAGTTGGGTTACAATGATCTCTAACTCCATCTCCAGAGCAGCTGGTACTTCTGTTCTTGGGCACCTGCAAGCGTGTGTTTATAAGTACAACTATCTCTGTACAGGCAAGTATGAATAAAATTTAAAAAATAAATATTTAATATCTCTAAGTTTTTTGTTTTAAATAATGCAAAGACTATTAACTTTGGGCACCTGTAAAATGAAGAATAACTTGAGTACTTCCTTACTTCAAGTGAGACTAGCATGTCATAATTACAATTAGATTAAAGCAAAACTAAATCTATCACACAAAAGGCTCTATGTCCATAGTCTCACAGCCTTCTGGGTCCGAGGGTCTGAATAGTCCCACTTGTCCTGTTCTGACATCTGCAGTGCACAGTATTTGTAAACTCAGACATGTTCAACTCCACACTGGTTGCTGTCCCCAGTAGTCACCCACAGTCCTAGCAGTTACACATGCAGAGGGCTCTGCCCCAGTTTACAGTCTATGGTTCTCAATGGCCTCCCTTGTGCTCTCTTTGGAAAGACTCTGCTCTGACACAGCATGCCAAGCTTCAGATGTACTTCACTATTTTTTCCTCTTTCAGAACAAATACCATATAGAAGAGACTCATACATCATTATGTTCTGCAGGACATGCACCCTTAGCCTACTCTGTGTGCTGATTCTGAGGAAATACTTTTCAGAAGATTCCATGCCAATTATACTCCTATCTTATTAACCACACCTGAATTTTCAAGCCTAGCTAGCCAGCATGAGTTGCCACAGTAAAGGAACAAAAGATTTCACTTTCACAAGTTCTTAATTGTAACTATAACACAAAATGGCCATAAGATAGCTTTTGCTTCTCCTTTAAATTTCACAAAATCAAACCAAATCTTCCAAATTTCCTCTTTCACTCTGCTTCTTCTTCCTTCTTCTTCTTCTTCTTCTTCTTCTTCTTCTTCTTCTTCTTCTTCTTCTTCTTCTTCTTCTTCTTCTTCTTCTTCTTCTTCTTCTTCTTCCTCTTCCTTTCTCTTCCTCTTCCTCTTCCTCTTCCTCTTCCTCCCTCCTCCTCCTCCTCCTCCTCCCTCTCCTCCTCCTCTTCTCCCTTCCCCTCCTCCTCTTCCTCCTCCTCCTCCTCTTCCTCCTCCTCCCCCTCTTCCTCCTCCTCCTTCTCCTCTTCCTCCTCCTCCTCCTTCCCCTCCTCCTCCTTCTCCTTCTTCTTCATTTTCTACTTCTTCTTATTATTATTGTTATTACTGTATTATTTTATTTATTTACATTTCAAATGTTGTCCCCCTTCCCAGACCCCATGTCATGAGTCCCCCCCACTCCATCTCCCCTTGCCCCCACATTTAAGATGGTGCTCTCCCACCTTTTTCCCCTCTAGCATTCCCTTCTCTGGGGCATCAATCCTCCACAGGACCAACACATCCCTTCCTCTGAGGCCAGACAATGCAGTCCTCTGTTCCAAATGTAGCAGGGGGCCATGGACCAGCCCATGTATGCTCTGTTGTCCATGGCTTAGTCCCTGGGAGCTCTGAGGTGTCCAGTTAGTTGATACTATTGCTATTCCTATGGGGATGCAATTCCTTTCATCTCTCTCAGTCCTTCCTCTAACTCTTCCATAGGGGTTCATCTCAGAATATTGGAAATAGTTCTATCTGAAGACCCAGTTATAACACTCATGGGCCATATACCCAAAGGATGCTCCACCACATCACAAGAACATATGTCCACTATGATCATAGCAGTCTCTCAACAATTTTATCTTCCAAATATCCACTAATAATTCATTGACTTCGGAGAGTTCAACAATTTTTCCAGACCTACATTCTGAACATTTCCATAATCTTCTCCAAAACCGTTCATACCTAAGCAAGATCCTACTCCTGGTAACAATTTATGTTATACTTCCTTTTGTGTTGCTGCAATACTCCATGATCAAAAGAAATGTTAAGAGAAAGGGATTTATTTCAGTTTGTAAGTTACAACCCATCATCAGTGGAAGTTAGGGCAAGAACTCAAGGCAAGAACCTTGAGTTATTAACTGAAGTAGAAAACTGAAAATGTCAATTACTAGCTTTCTCTTTTATGACTTGCTCAGCTTTCTTTCTTATAATGCAGAATCACTTGTCTACTTTTTGACATTTTCTCCCTATGGGTATATACCACTCATATCTATTCACCCAAGAAAGAGAGCCTGGGGGAGACCAAAATATGGATGGCAACATAGTCTAACTTGAACCTATGAGTTTAATAAGTTTAATATATTTATATGTGAAAGGGTATGGTGAGAAACAGAGTCACATCACCAAAGCTCGCTGAGTATGTGGCAGCTCACCAAAGCTGGAAATCTGGAGTTCACTTTACAGACTACAGGTATCTCAGCAAGTTGGAGAATGTTATTTCTAGGTGGCTCAGTTGGTCTGAACTTCTTCAGGATGCTCAGTTGAACTTTGATTTTTCCCAGGCAGTTTTTCTCTGGTCTCTGATTCTTCCAGGCAAACTGGACTGTCCACGATGAATCACTGGGCATACTTTTATAGTTTGTATACTCTTGGGAAGAGAGGAGCATACTGAATCTAGTAATTTTCTGGGACTTCCTAAAGCAATTTTGAGCCAATTATCCTGCCTTAGTAAACTTTCCTGCAGTATTTTTTCTCCCTTTGGGACATTCTGCTGTTTCACTTCCCATATATCATGCCTAAAATATTTCCATCCAAGATGGAAGATAACATTGCCCAGGAGTAGCACTGCATACAGTGGGTGTGTCTTTCTCCCCAGAAACCATTAATAAAAAAAAGGTGGAAGAGGAGAAGAGGAGGAAAAGATAGAATAGGAAGCAACAACATGAACAGCAACAAAAAAAAACAACAACAAGAAGAAGTTCAACAGATATGTCCATATATCAATCTGATGGAGCCAATTCTCAGTTCTTCATTTGAGTGGTCCTCATCTTAAGCAACTCTAGTTTGTGACAAGTTGACAAAAACTAACAAGCATAAACATTATTTCTGTACATTTATATGACGATGTTTCTATAAGACATTGACTGGTATTTGAATATGGAAATGCAGTTAGGAATACTTTTCTCACTTGATGTAGGAGGGTATCATCCATTTGGCCCACAGAGAATAAAGACATAGAGGAATATAGATTCCCTCTCCCATCTTCTCTATCTAATCTCCTTTTCCTTCTGCATCCTCACACTTTTTTAATTACTTTTTAATGCATATTGATATTTTATCTGTATTTATGTCTATGTGAGGTGTCAGATCCCTTAGACCTGGAGTTACAGACAGCTGTAATCTGCCATGTGTGTGCTGAGAATTAAACCTGGGTCCTCTGGAAGAGTAGTCAATGCTTTTAAGTGTTGAGCCATCTCTCCAGTCCTCTCTTCATTCTTCTTTCTCTTTCTTTCTCTTTAAACTTTTTTCTACTTTTTCAGAAGTGGAATACCCTTATTATCCTGGTAATAGATATCAAAAATCCAAAGTATCTCCAAAAGTACTTTTGCCTCTAATATATGAGTCTTCTGGATGTCTAATCATAGAATAAGAATCATGTTACCAATTTTATCTGAAAAATTTCAAGTGAACAATGACTGAACTATGAAAATGACTTACTTGTAACATCTGACTAGCAAAACAACCATTTTAAGGCTTACCAGCATCTATAATTAGAATAGCCAGCTTCCTAATAAATCTTTTCCTATAGCTACATTTGTGTATATAAATCCATCCATATCTGTATCACGATTATGTAATCTGAAGGTGAGGCTTTAACACCCTTATGGCCTAGATGAGATACTGATTTTAGAGGTTGTGGGGGTTTAAAAGTTTTAAGGATAGCTATTGATAGAAAGTTACTCAGTTTAGGATTTTAAAGCAACAATCCATCTCTACTTCTGAGCCCAGGTTTTCATTTCTTGGCTTGAATCTCCCATGCTGTGACTGGCTGTCTCACATTCCTGTCATTACAGCCACAAGGCACTCCCACCTTCATGACTTCTCTGCTGTGTAGACCATGTCTACTAAGCCATGAGCCAAAGTGATAAATCTCTCTGCCAGTTAAAGTTCATGGTTATGGAAAAGGAATAAAACCAGGCCCGTAAAGATGGCTCTGTGAGCTAGAGTATTGCTGTGCATGCATGTAGACCTTAAATCAAATTCCAGCAGCTACATAAAACCGCATGTTTAGCCATGGTGTATGCCCTAAACCCAGCAGTCCAAGAGGCAGTGTCAAGTGTCTGTGCATCCCTGAGTTTGAAGCTAGTGTGTTCTACATAGTAGCGACTTCTAATCCAGTCGGATCTGTATACTAAGAACAGACTCAAAAACAAACAAAACAGTTCACTCTCAAAATACTAGTGTTGGGGTCAGAGACACAGAGGGCTTACTAGTCACCAGCTTAGTTCCAGATTCACAGGGAGACCAATTCTCAAGGAATTAAGACAGAAAGTGATGGAGCAGGTCACTCAGCATCCTTTTTTGCCATATGCATGCACATTGGTACATCGACCAGCAACTTCCAAGTATGCATGGGATGGACAGACACACACACACACACACACACACACACACACCATACACACACACACCATACACACACACACACACCATACACACACACACACACACACACACACACACACACACACACACACACACACACACACACACACACACACACACACACACACACCACTTTTACACTTCTGTTCTGGGAAGTTCTTTAATCACAAATTCTTTGGGATTTGACCAAGTGGTTGTAACATCAAAACTTCCAATATTGTCTGTCCAACTGTAATCATTTTTGTACATTTAACATCTACTAAAGTGGGAAGTTTTTCTTCTTTATTTTTAATTTTTCTTCTAATTGTGTGTGTGCACACATGTGCACTCTACAAGCATTTGTATTTGTGTCTATATAGGCCAAAGGTCAAACTCAGGTAAAGATTTTCAGGTGCTGTCAATCTTATTTTGGAGATAATTTCCCACAGGCCCTGGGCTGAGTAGGTTGGTTGGCTGGTCAGAGAGCAGCAAAGATCAGCAAGTCCATGCATCCCGTACTGGGTTTAGTACCATGTATAAACACATCTGGGTTTTATTTGTCTATCTGCTTGTTTGATTTATGAATTTTGAGATCAAAAAATCTCTGATTCCAAATACTTGCTGTGCTATCTCCCTCCTTTAGAGAAATCTCATTCTTTGAAAGTTACCACTCTCTATTCAACTTCTTTCAGGATTAATATTCTAGCTCTGTTACTTATTTATATTCTGTATTCTAACCTTTGCAGTGCTAATTATTTTATTTCTACTTGATTTGTAAAACTTCACTTTTTTACCAAAAATCAAGACACCATGTCAGAGTCCTAAGCCTTAGGATTACTGGGCACAACTCTTCCCCAATTACATTGCTGAAAGCATTTCTTCTGCAGACTCAGGCTTCTTTGGCCTTAACTGACTAATCTAATTCCTTATGTTTACTAAGGAGTTACACAGCAGCAAACCCTCACACCCACTGCTATTTTTACTTGGCCATTATTCTTTTTGAAATTCTATGAGATCAATAGGCCTCTCTGAAGGGCCATTCTTCTTGATTTGAAAACAAATGTGTCTCCTCCTCCGAAAATGTGAAGATTTATCTATAGAAAGTCATCTGCCAATAGCATTTTAATGTGGTAGAGAGGCCTTCTCACTCAGAAATATTAGATTTTTGATTCCATATATTACTTGTTAAGGAAAGCAAATCAATAAAGACTTAGGAAGAAAAGAAGACAATTTGTGGCTGTACCAAGTGCTTAATTCAGCTCAGAACCATAGAGCAGGAAGATTTTTTAGAGTGTCAGGCAGTGCTAAAAAACGTAATGAATAATGTGATTCATTTTTTTCTTGTGATGAACCATGGTTTATACATATGTTTATCCAGAGTCAATTTGTATAAGGATGCACTGAAGCATTAAAACAAACAAAAGCCCCTCCTCCTGTGTGTATATTTCTTGTGAACTCAGTGATGTGGTGGGCCTGCTTGGTAGCCTATTCAACTTCCATATACTGATGTGCACTGAATTTTGCCCTCTTCAACTTCCTTCTTCAAGGAAGCAATGCTTTTTATAGGAAACGTGAATCTCAAACATAGTTTTCCTTTATGCCAAGCTCTCCTGGTATCACAGGATGTTTTGTTACACCTATATCTTTCTTCTTTACCTCCACACCCTGTCTGGTTGGTTTCCTTTATCTGTATTATTTCCAAAATTTGTTCTTCCTAATAAAAAAAAATTATACTTCTCTTTTGTTCTTGCATTGCACCTCCTTGTGTAATCACTGCTCTTTCTTTCCTGTCAGCTCTGTCTATACTCTATGTTTACTTTTAGTCATTCTGGAGACCACTGATGGTTTTATAAAATTTTCTATAGAAATAGAGTTGATTTCACCCAATGCAGACACCAACGTGAAACTGATCGTTGATCTCTCTTAAAAGGTACTTTGTGATTTCAGTGACATTTTTTTCCATTTTCTTAATCATTACTTCTAACATTACTACCTCTGTTACTATTTATGCTGTTCAGGAGCAATTCCATTTTCTACTTTCTTCTCACTTATTTTCTACTTCATAGGATTACAAAGGTAACCAAGGAATCAGTACCTCCTTAGCCCTATGCTTCTGTGAGCTCTATAAATACATTTTCACTACTATTAGATGTTTCTAAAGAAGTAAGCCAAAAGCAAGCACTTTAGAGATTTGTTTTAAATGACTGTTGTTTATTGAAAGAATGTGATACCCTCAGTAGTCTTAGATACATTATTTTCCCAGTTCAACACTCCCATGTTAGTGAATAAGAAGAAAACCCGTATGTGAGGTCCACAGACTTTACAATCACGCATGCTAACAAGCTTTCCCTAAACACAGCACAAATGAAAGAGAGCACGAAACCCATCTGATGAGAGTGAGCATTGATGGTATAGGTGACATCTAGTAAAATAAAGGCAAAATGTGCTAAAAGGCAGAAGAGAAACTGTTTTGACAGAAGTCACCGTGCTGCAGGAAGACTGTTGTTGGCTGTGTCCCTTTCTCATGAGTATTTAAAAACGTCACTTTATCATAAAAAGTGTTCTATGGTTCATGGATAATTGTTTTGAATCTTCAGCTCTGGTCTTAGTTTTGGGGCTACTATAGAAATGTTCAGGAGTGTGGTCAGTGTTCCATGAATCTTGGTGGCACATAAGCCTGAGGAATGATGCATTATTTTTTAAACTTGGAAAAAAATGACTTTCAAACTATTTTTAAAAGAGTTTACAATAATTTTACTTTTAAAAAACACTTATTTATTTTGGGGACAAACATATATGTATGGATTTTTTTCACATAGTACACACTGACCTTGAACTCAGGGTTGTCATAGAGCCTGGTTTTGAACTCTTGCTCCTACTGTCTTAGTCTTCCAAGTACTGAGATTACAGACATGTGTGACCAGGCCCAGCTCTCAACCTATTTTAAAGATATTACCTTAGTTTCTAAGTCTCTTTAAATATTTTTAGTTCAGCTTAATCCTAATTAGATTACAGCTTTTTTTTTTACTCCAGGTAATTTACTTGTTATTTAAAGCTTGCTCTAGATAAACTGTATGAGCAGACTATATTATCACGAAATGACAATCCCTTGTCATTCAGATACACCAGAAGTTTTTCCCTAAGCTTTTTTTTTAACAGAAGGTTTGAGCCTTAGTCTCTATCTCAGCTCTCAAATATTGGTAATAATTCATAATCCAAACCCTAAGCTTGTAAAGCCCGCCTTACCATTTCTTACCCTCCTTGTGTCTCGGTATTAACTCCTTGTGTCACTCTGTGTCTCCACACTTATTTTCCTTCCATTGCTTCTCTCTGGCTCGCACGTTCCTGGTTTAGTTTTCGGCTCCTATGGAGCTCCTTCAGCTCTTTCGCTGTGTCTAACAGACTGCAGTACAGTCTGCACGCTGTACTCCTGCACTGTAGCCTGCTGAGGTGACATCAAATGTGACTTCCCGTTTCTGAGCAACTGGCCCCGATAATCCTTCTGTGTCAATATGCAACGTGACACATGGCAACTAGAGTAAGACAACCTTTGTCAGATAATGCTGATTTTAAAATTCTATTTTACTAGTGTTTGAATAGTATTTATATCGAGCTTATATTGGCTTGAAGGAATGTAATGAAATTATATCCTGGGAGATCTTTTCTGCCTACTTCCGCAGTGAATCTCCCTGTCCCATCTTTTAAGGTGGCTTCCACATCTGTGGCAGGGTTAGTTGCCGCCCCTGACAGCCTTCTCTCCTGCCTGTTCTTGGAAACAATGAGCTACTGTTCTGACACAGGCAATCCCACACTATCATTTATTCCGGAAAATACCATCCATGGCAGGAAGAAACCGTGTATAAAGAACTAATTACAGTTGTGAGGTTGCATTCTTGTGGTAATTAGCACATCACGGGGGTGTGTATTTTACAATAAATACCAGATGGTCTAACATGAGAAGCCTTGTAATTTGAGAAAATGGCAAAAGTCCTGAGTGAGACGCTGTTATTTTAAAGGGCTTTTGTTCAACACAGTAAAGATTTACAACAACAACAAAAAAAAAGGAAACACAAATTCAAAACCACAAAGTTTAATAAGACTTTCGTGCAGCAATGTTAATAGGCAGTAAGAAAATAAATGTCATGTAAAGGCCTGTGTTTTTCTAACCAACAGAGTAATGCTCTATTATGTCATAGTTCCAGATGTAAAAGCACTGTGACTTGTGACATCAAAATTATCATACAAAACATTTTGATTTTTTTTTCCTCATCATACTCACAGTGAAAGTGTGGACCACCCTAATATGTAATGATCAAAGGGAGAAATACAGCTTCTGACAGCTGAGTGCTCAAAAATGGAGGAAAAAGTTAACTTGAGCTCTTCTGGTTCCAAATACCAAGTCTTCGTTCTTTATGATGATTGACAGCGTCAGAGTAACAGGCTCTATTCTCCATGAGAACAAAAGTTTAGCCTCACATATATTGCTCACTCCAAGGAACAGCAAATATCAGCTTGCCCTGTGCTCTGTTGATCTGGTCTGGGATCATCCTGCCTCAGGGCTTCCAAACCTACTACTTCCCCACACTAGAGAAGGCCTCTAAGGAGCCCCAAAATAGTCACAGGGGACACAGAGGACAGTCTTTGCAGTGCTGTGTTTCATTATTCTGCATAAGATAAAACAACATACTTTATTCTGAATAATTTTAATATCATCAGTCATGCATTGCTCCAGAAGTTTCAAAACAACTCTTTTCCTTTTCTTTTTATTAATAACATTTGAAAATTGATATAATAGTTGCATCATTTTCCTTCCCTTTCCTCCCTGCAAACCTCCCAAGTACCCACTCTACTTCAAATTCATGACCTCTTTTCTTTAATTGCTGTTTTAAAAAGCTGTTAAGCTATTTGTTTCATCCCTCATGTGCACTCAAGTGGCATTACTGAATTTGATTTTCCTTTCAGCTTTTCTTCATTTCATTAGGATCAGATATATTTTTTTAAAAAAAAGTACTCAGTGACAATAAGTATATAAATAAATGAGATGGTCTTTTTAATTTTACTAGTCATTAGCCCTAAAAAATGAGGACCAAAATCAAAATGGGAATGATGAACTGGTATTTTTGTTCAGCCTTTTCTAGCTAAGATCTTAGTATTCATTTGAAACTTTTGTTTTCATGGAAAGATTTACTGAGTTACTATCGTCTGTCTGAAGCACCAGTTCTCTTATCCCTGCTATGAGATCTGTCATCATCTGGGTGTCTAGCATTGCATTGAGTAGTGTTGGGCATTATTGTATGATATTTTCTATAATATTGCTACCAGTGTATATCAGTTTTGCTGCCATGCTAATTGAACTGTGTTTTACCTTCCATAGTCTACCAACAGCATCGTGTAAACAATTGGCTTTCTGGGACAAATGCAGAAGCAATGCTACCTTTAAAAAAGATGTGACTCTTGCCTTGAGTTTCAACCTGCCTTATCGACTTCTGTTTTTAGAGGCCCAATCTATAATGAATTAAAGAGAGTGATGGATGTGTACTTTCTTGTCTGGTAATAATGGTGCTTTCCAGCCATAAACTCTTGTTGTTTGCATTTCCATTAGAGAAAAACCATATATCTAGAAAGAAATACAAGAGTCAAATGCACTTAACTGATGCTTAAGACCCAGCCCTGTTCACCGTACACTCTAGCCAATAGCCGTCCTCCCCTTTTCCAGTGTGGCATGGCCCTCTCAACTTGATGACCTGTATATATCTTTAATTCTAGACTTCTGCTTTCTCATCATACCTAGTGATTGTTTTCTGCCTTATGAAGTAGCTTATACGTTGCCTTGCTTGCTAAGTCCACTGTAATTCCCTAAACTGAGGAGATTTCTCTCTCTCTTTTTCTGCCTTTTTATGCTATTGAAGATTAAATTTAGGGCCTCGCATATGCTAGCTTGCAAGCTCTCTACCACTGTGCTGTATGCATATGCAGAGAATCTTATCTTCAAGGTCACTGTCAGAGGACACTGGAAGCACCTCCATTACAAAACAGTTCCTTTATATTTTGCTTTTTGTCTGGCTTGCCTGTTTCCTCCCTTAGAATCCCTTTGAATGTAGAATGAATTTTCTCTTTATTGGCAGGTATTCCATGGGACCTGAAATCTAATAAATGCTCAGTAACTTCTTAACAAAGTAGAGATTTTCTTATTAGCAGATGCTATTCCGCATCTTCTGGATACTGACAGATGAAGAGTAATGCAAAAATCTCTCCTTAGATACCAAAGGATTTGACGAACAGTAAAGGAATCAAAACAGGGACCTGCGCTATACCTCCAGAGATGGGCGCTCTCGTCAACAGAGTAAGAGCCAGACACGGGACATTGGACAGACTTGGGAAAGACAGGACCATCCCAGGTAGGGGAACAACAGGATGTCATGGGACTCTATGCTGAAATGAATTAAAGACTAAGTCTGCTAAATATAAACTGTAAAACTTTAAAACATAAAATGTATAATATATTAGAGAGGATTAAAATTGAGACTGAGCTCGAAGAGCCCAAATGCCTTTGGACCATTTGAGATTACCTTGCTGTGTGAAAATTTAGAAAGTCTGTGAGGGAAAACCAAATATGATCTGGCTGGCATGCTTCTCTCTCTCATACTTAAAAACTAATCTATGTTGTGAATTTAATGTAATGATTAGATGTAAAATTGAATATCAGCTTCAATAACTCTTATGCTTGCTTGATTCATTGTTCAAATGGTAGATAGCTCTGTGGAGAAGGACCCTCATTACCCCTTCCACTGCTCTTTGAAATGGATTGAGAAACTCCAAACTACCACAGAACAGAAGCATTGGAGGGTGCAAAGCAGACATTGCTGGGCAAGAGTGCTGATAGCTTTAGGACTGACTGGTCCATACTGAGTCATTCTCCACCCCTCCTCACCTTAAAAGATTTACAGAGACTTGGTGATGAGGCCTCTACCCTCAGCTCAGCTCTCTTACTTGGAGATTTCAAAGTTAAGAAAGAGACATGGGGAGATGTGAGGAAAAGACAACCCCATGCATTAGATTCTTTTTCCTGTTTGTGTGATGACAGAAGCACTTTCAGTGAAATGTGGTTTTGTTGTTGCTTGTTTTTAGGTCACATTTCAAAGTGAGGAAGTCTAGGCATCTTCAGCTTGGAGTAGCTGGTCACAATGTATCATCAGGAAACACAGAAAGGAGGAATACATGTAATCAACTCACTTTCTGTTTCTTATACAGTCCAGGTTTCCAATCATGGGAATAGGTGACATTCACAAACAGAAGGTCTTCCTATGCCAATTCCCTTAATTAAGAAAATCCTCCAAAGACACACTCACAGGCCCATTACTCTGGTGATTCTTATCCTGTCAAATCAAAAGTTACCAGGGTCATGATGGATATGTGGTGGGTGGGATAGAAGCCTTCGATTGCTGACACAAGCTATATTAGTGTGTGGCAGGGCTATTGCTCAGTGGCATGTTGATGAAGCTGTAGAGAAGTATTCAGCATTTGGGGATGAGTGAGGTAGATGGGCAGAAGGAAAGAATGACTGATGTCAATGACGTGCTAGAAAAGACTAGAACATTGGTCATAGTGAAAGAAAGACAAGTAAAAGCTGCTGGCTGGAGTCATGATAGTAACCTGTCCCCACGACAGGATTTAAGGACATGCTGCAAAGTATCATACTAAATGGATCAACAAAAAAAGCAGTCTGAAAATGACACCACTCTAAAAACTGGCATTGTATTCCAGTCTCTAGAGTGCAGCAGAGGCATCTGGGAAATGATGTCTCTACCCCTCCCTTCACCTATTCTCAAACTGAGATTGCCACACTGAGACTCAACTAAGAACCTGCTCCAGAAGCAAATATTCACACAGACCTACGGTATTATAAAACTCAGAGGCAAAGACATGAAACCTATGATTTCATAACTGTATGTGTGGTTCTAAAGTGACCTCAGTTTTTGAGAACCCGGATTCCTATGTATTTCAATATTTACTACCTTGTAATTGTCCTTTTTAAATACTTGCATACCTATAAATTGCTTTGTGATTCCAACCCCCAAATTTAAACACGTTGGACCTATAGTTTTATTTCTGTGAGAAAATGGCTCACATGTGTGCAGACTCCATTTTCCATCCACAGACATGATACACACAAGTCTGCTGTTCTTTTATGTGCTGAAGGGGGAGTGAGGGGAATGTGTGACAATTTTGGATGTTTCATTTCTTTAAAAACGCAGAAACATTGTAAGAATGTGTTTCTGTTTTAATCCCAGGTGTGGAATATGGGGCTGCTTCAGATTGTCCACAGCATCTGACAATGATTTACTTCATGCTCTAGCAGGGGAGTGATTTTCCCAGCTGCAGATATTTTCTGTGATTGTGTGTCATTTAGAATGCTGGGTACTTTACAGAGGGTATATAAATGTTAGGGCCCCGAGAGTCCTGATGGGTTGTTGGATATGGTTGTTGGTTGTGGTTTTTGGTTATTGTTGGTTTTGCTTTATTAAGTAGCCGTGTGCAAAGAAGAAACAACAACAAGAACAAATTAGATATCTTTAGATTGAAAAACAAACTTTCCTCAAGGGACTCAACACTCCTAACTGGCTGGAAGTAGTCTAATGATGATGTTTCCCCTTTCTGAACCCTGACACTATCCAGGGATCTCCTTTCCTCTCTAACCTTTTATTCTTGCCTAGGATTAGCTGGTTGACAGGGTGGAAGAAAAGAGAAGGAGAAGGGTAGAAGAAAGAACTCACAAAGTAGTCAAAGTCCAGCTACAGGGGAGAAATATAGTAGCTGTGATTTTGTTGAAACACATCAATCATCCTTCTGAAAGGCAAGTTGCTACTCATAAATCTGATGACTAGAGGCCTAGATTTTATTGTTGGCTCCTACACCTGACTACAAGTTTGAAAACTAGTGATAGAAATACAGAGTTAAGGCATAAAGGCTGTGGGTCTCTTAAATGTGAAACTTCCAGTAATTCACCCTAGGTCTCTGGAGAACCTAAGACTTACTCCAATTATAAGAGTAATTGTTATCCTGTGAAAGCAAGTGAGAAAGATCAGTTTGATGAGGAAAACAAAGAAAAATGCTATGTCCTCAGAAATCAGCCTGCAGTACAACTATGTCTGTGTAAGCAGGAAGCCAAAACAGCAAACACACTTGCAATGCCATAAGGGCTTCCTGTGGGTCTTCTGTGCTAAATGAAGTCAAAGGCCAAGTGAACGTAGTCCCTAAGAGTTCGACCTAACTAAAGAGCCCGTAGTGCAACAATGCAGGGAGGAAATGGGGATCTTTACATTTGCCTATTCAAACTCTTCCCACTGTGTGTACAGAGATCCCATTAACATCCGTGGATGGTGCACATGCCCTCTATGGGAGACAGGCAGCCCCCCATGCTCCTTCTAATGAACTCTGGCTCAGCAGGTAGGGCCTGGTAATTACACAAAGTCTGTACTTCATTGCTTTCTCAGTGGATGATGACAGAGAGACAGTGCCACACAGTGCACACCTTCTGTCTGAAGAGAAAAGCAAAGGGTTTTTGCAGGCTGAAATTTAAACATAAACTTATATTGCCTAGGCACTTATGGTAATAAAATATTAGCTACATAGGCTAACTTTTCCTGTCACCGGAGAGCTAAAACTCCATGCAAACACCAGCAGATTGGTAAGCTTCCTGTTCAGGTCCCCACACTAAGGGCCAAACTTTCTCCATGGTCTCCAGGTCTCCATGACCAGCCTTCCAGTTGACTCCTCAGTTTAGGGCTTTGACTCTTTGTTGACCCCTTCCTCTTGTTGTCCAAGAAGCAGTTCTTTCTCAATTTTTTTCTCACATGGCACTGCTGTTAAACCATTCTCCCTCAGTCTGTGGGCCCTGGAAGCTCTCAGTCACTAGCTTCCACTTGACGACCTGGTAAGCCTAGACTTGGCTTGCCCTATCATTATTAGTTTGTTCTCAGGAAGCTGGAAGGAATCTTTTAACAATGTCTCTTACCCAATGGGCATCTTCATCTTCAATTGTGCCTCCAGGCTCCCCATTGGGATGTCTCCTGGAAAATCTCAAACCTCTGAAACTAATGCCTGATTTAAAGGCCTCCAAACATATTCAATAAGTTTTTGTGTAAGAAATTTGCAATAAGGTCTGGCCTTAGTACTCATTAGATAACAACTCTAAGTGGCCACATAATGTCACTTTCAATTCCACTGTTCTAAGGGACCTTCATACATACTTCCAGCAGCCCAGTAAATGGATGGAGGTCCTGTATGTCCACGCTTTTACCTATCTTTGTTCCAATCCCTCTCTTTGCTCTTCCTGTCCCACAACTCAACTCCTTCTAGCTATGAAGCCTCAACCGGATGAACCGTCTACTGATCTCAATCCAGCTAATGGACCTCCCACTTACAGCAGTAGAACTGCCTCTATAAGCTTTCCTACTTACCCAGCCTCCTCAGCTTTTTCTGACAAGACTTCCCCAGAGCCTCCTTGCTCGACCTTTCCAGACTCTTCCCCTCCTGTGCCAACTGCAGGCCACACCCAGCACAGGTGCTGAGAAGGGCAGAACAGTGCTTTGGGATTGTGTGATTGGTTATGAACCCTGCCCTGTGAGAAGAAACGTGCTCACTCCATTATCACAGCTCTTTCAACTTAAGTACTGGCCAGATTCATCTATAAAGAACCTCGGTCCATATACTTCTAGTTCAATACAAGATAAAAATGGGAGTTTGTCTGTAAGACACAATATCAGAGATCCAAATTAACAACTACAAGCACAACGACTTTCCTTGCCAGATGCTTAGCTTACTATGCAATGCAGCCTACTTGAGTTTTGACTGAACAATATATAACAGGTTGTCTGCTTCAAATCCTTTTTCCAAGAATATAAAAATTATTAAAAGTGATCTCCACATATTTCTCTGGTCAATTTTTTGATTTTTGTAGCCTCTGGAAACTTGGCATAAGAATAGACTACTGATCTTCCATGTTAAGTGCTCATTCTTTCATGGGTCTTTGCCAAAAACAATACTGAATTTAAACTGGCTTTATTTTTTAAGACTAGAACCTATGGAGTAATAAATCGGTAAATATTTATTCTACGTTTCAAGCTCACCTCAACTAGAATCTTTCAGCTAAGGAGAATGTGAATCAGATCACGGCCAAGTGCACCCTAAGAGTCTATGGAGTCTTATTTATAGCACATGCTGATGTGTTCTGCAGCAATTTAATTTTTGTAATGCACTAAACAAGCTGTGGCATGATTGTCTCTTACCAATTTTGCTGAACTTTTCAATACGCTCAGGGGTTGTGCAGGGCTAATACCACTGGAGACGACTGCCTAGGAGAGTATGGCTTGGCAGGCAGTGTGGATATCCCTTGACAACCAGACCCAGACGCTGTCATTGTAGATATGGGAAGGGTGTTTTCTTTTATTTTTTGTACAGAATTCTCTATGACTCATCTATACATCAAAAGGTATCTAATCATTGCATTGCCAATTTTTTATTCTTTTAAAATTGTAATCTGATTATTACGAAATGAGAACAAACCAAATCCAAACATTATCAAGTGTGTTATTCTCTCTTTATCCCATCGGACCCTCGACTCTTGGGTTTTCCGTAGCTGAGTCACAGACCCGTTCCTTTCGGTCGTTGGTCTTCATTGTCCACTTGGCTAGATTAAGAATCACCTCGAAGGGATACTAGGAGTATGTCTAGAAGGATGTTTCCAGAGACGCTTAACAAAGAGGAACCTATCTTTATGTGGAGTCCCCCACGTGGGTTGGGATTTCCTGAACTAATAAGAAGGAAAAGCTCGATGGCCATCAGCATTGGCCATTCTGCCTCCTGATTGTTGCGGTGTGACCAGTTGCCTTCCTGTTTGCTGTCTGCCCTCCCATGATAAATACACTCTCTCAAATTTTAAGGCAAAGTAAATCTTTCTTCTAAGTTGTTCTTTGTCAGCTATTGGGCTCACGGTGATGGAGAAAACAGCTAAGCTAATATGCTCCATTGCTTGAGACATCCTCAGGCCAGGTTCGGTTGGTCAGCTCAATACAAAGGCTATGGAGCTGAAGAACTATCTTGGCCCTCGGATTCTGCTTTTATTCTTCTAAGGGAAAAAAACTGCCAAATTGTCTTACTGAAGTGGAAATTTCCATTTCCCATAATCAGATTTTAACATTGTGGAAAGGAAAGGAATTCACTCTCTAGAATGGATAAAGGAATCACTTGCCAATTTTGCTACAAATGGGCTGAGTATGGAGTCTCAGACTTTGAGGCCTAAGGTGTGCACTCACCAGTCTCCCTTCCTTTGGGCACCCCTTTCCTTCAGGGTCCCTAAGATAAAGAAAAACAATTTTTGATAAGAGATGCAATACAAAGAATCAACAAACCAAGACCTGGTTCTTTGGGAAAATCAACAAGATTTAAAAAAAACCAAAAAAACAAAAACAAAAAAACAAAAAAACACTTAGCCTAACTAACTAAAAGGCTCAGAAACAATATCCAAATTAACAAAGCCAGAAATGAAAGAGGAACATGACAGCAGAAACTGAGGAAATTCACAAAATCATCAGGTATTACTTCAAAAGCCTATACTAGAGAAAACTGAAATATCTAGACAAAATGTTACAGCAGTATTACTAAGTTCCATCTACTTGGACATAAAAGGCTGATATTCATTTCCTCATCCCTAATATGATCTCCCAGGCTTTCAGTTTGCAGAAAGTTACACAGCATCCCCCCATTTCTTTCTGGATTCAGAGCCAATTGAGCAAGACGGATTATCATCACACAGTGTAAATAAATGAATTTAATAATAAATTCTCAAGGACCTGGGATAGGGGAAGCATCCAGGATTCAATGTGGGTGACCTTAGCCAAAAGGGCCAATGATGGAGATATGGAACTTGAAGAGACCACGTTCAATAGTCAGACAGGACTCCCAGTAGAGTCATGGGGGCATCAATCTAGCTACAAATCTTTAGACCCAAAATTGTTTGTCTAAAAAATGCAGAGACAAATACTGAGCAGAGACTGAAGGATGACCAGCCAGTGACCAGCCCAACTTGGGAACCATCCCTTGGGTGGGCAATAAACCTTCGCTGTTTACTGAGACAGATGCAGATACTCACAGGCAAGTGTTGGACAGAGGTCTGAGAACCCTGTGGAAGCTTTAGGGAAGGATTAAAGGAACTGAATGGGGTGGCAATCCTATTGTAAGATCAACAGTGTCAACTAATCTAGACCCTGGGAACTCCCAGAGACTGAGTCATAAACCAAAGAACATACACGAGCTGGTCTAAGAACACAATATATTGCACAGTCCTGTCTTGTCTGACTTCAGCGGGAGAGGATGTGCTTAATCCTGTAGAGACTTGATTCTCCTACTAAGCGATGGTCTGGGGCAGGGTGCACCCTCTAGGAGCTGAATGAGATGGGGGGGTGGGAAGAAGAGCTCTGTGAGGGGAGACTTGGAGCAGGGCAACATTTGGGATATAAAGAAAATGATAAATTAAGAGTAAGTGGTAACTATTTTGCTTCCTTGGCTAGTTTAAAATTTGTTTATCTATTTATTTTATGCAGAGGGAGTTTTGTATAACACACACTATGGGTGTTTGAGTTGAATCTGTGTCCTCGGTATGGTCAGCATGGAGTTGAATCTATGTCCTCGGTATGGTCAGCAGGGCTCTTAACTGCTGAGTCTTCTCTCCAGATCCGTGTTTTCTAATTAAGGTAATTTTTATCCGTTGGTTGATATTTAACACTGCATTGTCTTGTATCATTATCGACCACATCAATTCTGTATAGCTAGGATAAATTATATTACTTAATAGTTTGCTGGATTAAAAATATTGCAAATTTGTGTTTACATTTCTAATGATATTGGTCTATCATTTTCTTTTACTAAAATATCTTACATTAGATTTTATTAATTTAAGAGAATTCTATCTTAGCTTTTAGTATCAAACAACTTTGTTAAGGTAATTCAGTATTTAATACAGCAGTCTGAATGTTCTGTAGTTTTTAACAGTTGACTTGTCAGTTAGGCTGGGTGATTGGTGATTGCTTGTTAGATCGGTTGACTGGTGGGTTGGTTTGTTTTATTTTCTAATAGGTGGTTTGGTTGATTGGCCATTTGGTGAGGTTGGTTTTGGTCAGTTGATTGGTTGATGATGTGTCATTTGGTTGACATCCTTAGGAAAAATATTGTTTCAAATACTATTCTACAGTGCTCTCATCCAGTTGACTGCTCAACTTATGCAGCTATGAATTCCTGTAATTTGTCCATCAGTAAATGTATAATTATCCATTATTCAAATCTTTTTTAAGCCAAATATTAGAAATCATTTATATCATAACAATAGGTATCTAACCCAAAGTGCTGATTCAAAAGTATTTCTTAATGATTACATATAAAAAACTTTTTATGAATGCATCTAGAAAATTGTGAGGCAGGGAGTTATTTTGATTAAAATCCATAAGAAAATATTACACAATGATTGTACTCCTTCAGTGTTGAGTCTGTGCTGTGTTACTAATCCATCCAAGTTTTGATGTGTTTGGTAACTTCTTTCTAAGAAATTACTTAAGTTTTGTTGACATAGCATTTTCAAAAAGGAAAATGAATTCTCTGGTATCGTGACACTGTATTTTACAAACAAACCAAACTTTTGCTGTTATTCGATGAAGCGTTTTATTAAGAGTAGTTACTATACACAGTAGTGAAATACTAGAAGCTATTAAGTATAAAAAATATTTATTAAATACCTAGTTTCTCCGTCTTTTTTTTTTGTGTGTGTGTTTCAGAGTATATATGCTTAGCAAGTCCTATATAATGCAGTAATATGGAAAACTAGTATCTAGAGTTTTGTGCTCTTAGAGAAATTTAAGAGTCATATACCAAAAATACAGAAGGCCTCTTTGTATAATAGCATTAATATTTTAAAAGCCTCATTACACAAGCTATGACTCATCTTACAATATCATTAATGAAGTTTTCAGGAACAATATCATAACTAAAATAATTCACACAATTTGTTTCTACTCAAAGATGAACACTGTAGCTGAAATTAATGAGATATTTCAGGTTTCACATTTCTTAGCGGAATTATTTAGTGATTGGAGGTTAGTTACATTTCATTTAACTAAATGAAATGATAGTAGTGTAAAAATTTTAGTCAAAATTTATTTATTTATTTATTTATTTATTATTTTTATATTCCAGATTTTATTCCCTCCTGGCTCACCCCCTCCTCCACAAGGATGTCCCAACCCCACCCACCCGACCAGACCTCTAAACTTCCTGGGGCCTCCCTTCTCTTGAGGGTTAGGTACATCTTCTCTGACTGAACCCAGACCTGGGAGTCCTCTGCTGTGTATGTGTTGGAGCCCTCATCTCAGCTGGTGTATACAGCCTGGTTGGTGTTCCAGTGTCTAAGAAATCTCAGGGGTCCAGATTAATTAAGACTGCTGGTCCTCCTACAAGCTTGCCCTCCTCCTTAGGTTCCACCAGCTTTTCATTAATTTTCCATTTTTATATAGAATTAAAAAGAAAAAGCTATAAACTTTTATTTAAAATAGTATTATAATGAAAAGTCAACACAAAATTATATATATATATATATATTTGTAACTGCTATAAATAGATATCAATCAAAGCAAAAAAAAATATTTATGCATGGGCATACCTATACAAACAAGTAGATGAATGTGAAATTGTTGTTCTAAAGAATAGATTTACTCAAAGTACTCCTGAGCAGTAAATTCTCTGAAAAACTGTTCTAGCTTGCTTTCCTCTTTCTATGATAACACACTGCATTGACCTAAACCTATTTGGAAAAGAACTTTATTTGGCTTCCAGATTTTAATCTAGGAAAACAAACACAGGAACTCAGATAGGAACTTGAAACAGATACCTTGGAGGATAACTGCTTGTTCTCCCTGTTTCTGTCTCTGTCTGTCTCTGTCTCTCTCTCTCTCTCTCTCTCTCTCTCTGTCTCTCTCTCTCTCTCTCTCTCTCTCTCTCTCTCTCTCTCTCTCTCTCTCTCTCTCTCTCTCTCTCTCTGTCTGCCTTTCCTCCAACTTCTTATACAATTCATGATATCCTCTTAAGGATGATAATACCCACAGTGGCCTGTGCCCTCTTATATTAATTATCAAGAAAAAATACCCCATAGACAAGCCCTTAGGTCAATTGATTAAAGCAATCCCTCAATTAGGGTTTCATCTTCCCAGGTGAGTCAAGGTGAAAATGAAATTATTCATCACAAAAAGGTAAGTAAGGGGCTCACTATGTTCATAAGTTGTAAAGGTTTAGAGCCAGTCCTTCTATTAATGTCATTACAAACTTCTGAGTTGATTACACATGTGAGCAAAGATATTGCTGACTTTGTGAGAGTACCTTCAAGATATTATTAAGATAAAGACAACAGTCCAGATTGTCTTATACAGATGGTTTTTGAAAACGTCAGAAATCCATAAAATTTGAGATTTAAAGTTATTTATCTTTTGTTGAGACATATCTGCTCCTAACAGTTCCCCTTTGTCAGATTTAAGACAGACAAGAGCAATAGGCAGAATCTGACTTTGAATCTAAAATGTGTCCACAGGCTCCTGTGTTGAAGGATTGGGTTACAGCTGGGTGGAACTTTATGTGGTGGGGCCAGGCTGTGCTTCTCTAGGAACATGTGTGTGGATCTGTGTCCATCTGGCAGTGGCCAATTCCTGCAATTTTAGTTACTTCTGAGCTGCCATGAAGTGAAAAGGCTTCACCACACAGTGTCCTCCATAGGCTCTTCATCCTGTCTTCAGTCCCGAAGCAAAAGAGTCAATGCCAAACACACGGTGAAGCGTCTCAGTCAGTGGACCAAACTCATGTTTTAAACTATTTCTTTCAGTCATTTTTCCCAGTGAAGAAACATGACAAACACAGAAGATTATCAGAAGAATATTTAGTCAATTCTTAATGACACATGTCATCTGTAAGAGGAGGAGAACATAAATTCCAAGAAGTGAAATGGAAAGCTTCACATTTGCTTTCTTACATGTCTTAATTGTTTAGTGCATTTCATATCGTGTTCTGCATTGATGATACATGCATAATTACAAATGTTAACTAGATACCAACTAATAAAAGAACAGCTTGATTATTTTCACTCTAATGACATGCCTGTGTTCTTGAACACACTGATAAAAACCTCTCAACAGTAGAACATGAAAGGAATGAGAAGGTATTTGATCAGTTCTTAGTGATGAAACTGAATGCAATGGTGCTTGGAAACACTAACACTAAATGCTAATCCATCAGATGCAGTTGAAACATGGCTTACAAAACTGGGATGCCTTTATTATTTATTGATTTAAATGGCATTGATTCTAGTGACAACCCTTCTCTATTTTGTCATCGTTTCTGTCTCTCATTTTTTCTTCCATTTGCATAGACATGTGAATATACGTGTGCATACATATCTAGCTTTGTCCTTTTCTCCTTTTGCACATACAGCATATGTCCACAGATATTTTGTATTTCTGTTTTTGTTTCTTTTCTGCACTTTCAAATGTACACACACACACACACACACACAAACACACACACACACACTGCACAGTACTAAACGTTCTTGCTGTAAGAAAGTTCATGATTCCTCACATTATTCATTTATTAATAAATGTACTTGTTTGGGTACTCAGGACTTTGAGCAATAAAAACAAAACACTATTCTCAGAGTCCCCCCTCACACACACACACAGACACACACACATACTAAATATTGAATTTGATTATCACCTCAGACATCATGTGGATTCCCAGCTACTCAAAATCCTTAAAGATTAAATTTCTTTTTAAATAACTGAAAAAGAAAAGTACTTTCACTAAGGAAATAGCAAGAGTGTGCTGTGGTCCCTGGGTGTACTAAATGAGTGTGATAGTTAGTTTAAAATGTCAGTGTGACACAACCTTAAATGAGTCTCAGTGGGTGATCATCTGCTATGAGAATGCTCTGTGGGCATGTGTGTGGGAGACTTTCTTGACAGCCACAATTAATGTGGGAAGACCTAGCCTGAACAGGCAGGCAGGGCATCATTCCCTGATTTGTATGAGTAAAGAAATCTAGCAGGGTAATGAGCATGCAAATTTCTAGAATAAGTGAATTTTCTGCTTTATTTTTTTTTTGTCTTGGTGTTTCATCATGGCAACAGAAAAGAAACTGGGACAGTTTCCTGCCATCTATCCTCAAACTTTGGTTATGATATTCTTATCATATATTCTAGATAAAACAGAATAATAACACAAAGATAAATGATATTTATACATGCGTTTACTTTTTTATTTAAAAGTCAAATTATAGGGAGCTGGGTGATGGCTCAGCAGTGAAGAGCACTGACTGCTCTTCCAGAGGTCCTGAGTTCAATTCCCAGCAACCACATGGTGGCTCACAACCATCTGTAATGGGATCTGATGCCTCTTCCGGTGTGTTTGAAGACAGCCACAGTGTACTCATAAAAATGTCAAATTATAAAATTTGTTTTCCATGAGTTTTGATATGAAATGAGGCTCTGCTATCCATTAAAATATAAGACTATGGTGCTCAAGGATATTACCTCAAATAAGTATTTCTTTACTTGAAATTTAGTTAAGTGTCCTGCAACATTTAATATACATTGAGCAAATTCTCATGATCCTCACCACTTTTCTTGTCTCTCCTTGTCCTCTTTGTCCTTTTTGTTCCATTACACTGTTTCATTTCCATTTCATTTGTAGAAAGTGAATTATTTTATGTAACCATACATGAGTTTATGTAAGTATGTAAATTCTACAAACCACAAGTGAGAGGAAATATATGATATATATGTTTCTAAGGCTAACTGATTGAATCTCTGGTTGCACATATTTTTCTGCCAGTGCCCTAGTTCTATTCTTCTTTATTATCCCTGAGCCTTAGGTAGAAGTTTTTTGGAAGATATGGAGTATGGAATATAGATTTCATTTAGAGCTGGGTGTTCTATAGTCTCTTATTTTCTGATTTTATAAGTTGTAGATCTCTGTGTTAATCATCACATTGATGACGACAAATTCATTGATAGAATTGGGAGACATGTTTACTCTCTGAATATAATGATAAATATTTAGAAATTTGTTCAACACTATGTCTATTTAGTAGAATAATAGTAGGGTGTTTTCCCTAGAATCAATAGCCTGTGTAGCCACAAGTTTTGACCCAAAATATGGTGACAGTTATGGGTTTCATTTTGGATCAGATGTAAATATAATCAGAAACTGGTTAGTTACTCCCATTAACTTTGTGCCACTGGTAAGCAAAACTTTTGAGACTGGTCACTAATGTATTTCACAGGGTTCAAAGCTAGGTACAAGTGATGATTTTGTTTTCCCTAAAATGCATGGATACCTCCTTTGGGCACAGTGAAAACTGACCAGTACCAATTTCATTTCTCCATGATTTATGAGTCAATGATGTGGTGTTATTAACAATAAGGTCTAATCATCAAGTTCAGGGCAGGTGATAATCAAGAATACTGGCAATAACCTATATTGTTTAAGTATCTAAGGACAGGAAAAATATTAAATTAGACTTGAAGCTAGACAAAATGCTAAGTCCAGGAGCACTCTCCCTTCTAAGCCCACAGCCCAAAGGAGAGACTGGCTGGGAGAGCACAGGGCTCTGGAACTGCACAGCTGACCTAGGACAGGACCCTTCAGGTCTCCATCTGTGCCCAGAGCCAGAACTGTTCAATGACCCTCAGACACAAACCTGCTCCCAAAGAACTGGTCTGCCAGGAGCACTCTCCCTCCCAAGCCCACAGCCCACAGGAGAGACCCAATTTCTCCCCATTGACTGTCAAGGGAAAGAAACCCAGGGAGCACGAAGGAGCTTAAGCTGCAGGGCAGCCTAGGACAGGACCCCTCCAGTCTCCATCTGCATCTAGAGCAGGTGCTCTCCACAGCTTTTGGAACAAAATCCTGCCCTACAGAGCTGGTCTGCCAGGAGTGTTCTCACTGCAGACTCACAGGCCCACAGGAAAGATAAGCTCCAGTCAGAGACAGCAAGACCAACTAACATCAGAGATAACCAGATGCAAGGGACACGCACAAGAACCTAAGCAAGAGAAACCAAGACTACTTGGCAATGGCATAACTCAGTTCTCCCAACACAGCAAATACTGGATATCTCAATACACCAAAAAAGCAAGATTTCGATTTAAAATCACATGCCATGATTATAATAAAGGACTTTAAGAAGTGCAGAGGGTACCTGAAAGATACTGGTGGACAAGAGACACAAAGAAGGACGCCAAGACAAGAGTCTGATCAAGGCGACAATTTTATTTTTTCCCAAGGCTGAATTTATACCATAACATGGGTAAAAGAAAGAGGGGAGGGAAATGGGAAACATTTACATGAGCCAAAGACACAGTATTAGGTGTGGTCAGCTGATATCAACAAGATGTTGGTTTTTCAGAAAGGTTACAGGTTTGTCATATCCATTAGTCAGCGGGATGTTGGTTTTTCAGAAAGGTTACAGGTCATCACATTGGGCATCCTGACATCAGATGTATTTCTCAGCAAGGTCACAACTTTATAATATCATTAGTCATCCTGACTCCCAGATTTGTATTAGTCTTCTGCAGCTGGCTGGGGATTTCCCATGAACCCAGTCATACTTAACTTTAACTATACTATTAACATCAATAATGGAAGGTTTTAAGGGCATCGCTCCCAACATCTACCCCTTCCTTATAATCAAATGAAAAGTTGACCAATGGCCATGCTGTCCTGGAATGAGCCCCTTGGGTTGGGCCTCTTAGGTTGGACCAATATTTGTCACATGCCCAAGAGAATCTTGTGGCCAGAGTCTGTCATGGGATAAGGCACAGGTAATGGTGGCCCTCCTGTTTTAGGCCTTTTATTCATGAATACATCACTCTCTGTCCAGCTCAGCACGCAGGGGTGACGATTCGTTGATGTTTCAGCAAAGGCATCAGGACAGCAGACAGAAAAGAATGTTGGCCTCATTTTGCTCAAGGACAAAAAGGTCCTTTCCTGGGCTGGGAGGAGATGTGTAGGTGAGCTTGGCCCTCACCAAAGGCATCCTCCATAGCTAGCCTATGATAATATACCTGAATAGGTTTTCCTGCTATATTATTTACCTGTTGTTTAATAAATCTGGTTAAACAATTAAATGACCAAGGGCAAAGAGATATAAGCAAAAGAAGGCCTACTAAGGGGTCCAACAGGGATGGAAGCAGGGTGGACAACCGAGGAGAGGTGGAGGACCAATTTTTATACTAGTTCTCAGCTTTTTCTCTTTCTCATTTTCTCTTTTCTAAGACCCTTTTCATGCTCTCTTTAACCATATTCTAAGACACAGGAAGTATCCAAGCACTGCCTTTCTCTCACAAACCAGAATTCACTGTGTTTGCTCAAAGTTAAAATTAAAGGTAAAGAGTCAATCAGAAATAATTACACTTGTTAATATGTATGGTTTATGTAAAAGGGCAGACAATTGTTCTTTCTGATTATCTCTGACTCTTAAAGACAGTGTGGGTCAAAATTAAAATAGTCAGATATAATTAAAACATTACGTCATTTTGGATAGATGTGGAAGTTTAAAAATTGAATGAATTTTTATGATTGTAAATGTTTACCATGAAATATCACAGAAGAGATGACACCAGGCAGGGAATTACAATTTTAACTGATATTAAAACTCTTAAATAATTTGGAGAAACCTCAGCATTGAATTATAACCATCGGGAAAAAAATATAAACATAAATATAGGTATCCCATTCCGGTTATGTAAGAAACAAGCAAACCCCATGTCAGTACAGTACAGTATCAATGACTGAAAGTTAAATAATATGTTGATACATAGAAAAAAAAGATAACATATTGACTGCCATTATTGAAATTTCAAAAATAATTCCATTAGACAATTCAATTTAGGTTCCTGCAACAATCATAATTGCATTATCCAAATAACCAAACCCTTCAAAACGTATCACATTGTGGAAGAATACATATCTCAGCTGTCCTAGAGTGGGTGGCAGAGCTTCCAATTTTTTCTTGTGTGATGGCAATGGACTCAAGTGGTGCAGTTCTCTGAGTAAGGCAGCTCCTCTCAGTGGAGTGCAGGCTACAGATGAAGTTGTGTGTGCCCCTCGCTGTGTTCAAGCTTCCATGGGCTCCTTCTTGGGGTGAGTGCCCAGAAGCTGGGGGAGTAGGAATGCAGGCTCTTTTAACAATTGTATGGTAAATATAATCCCTGTATCAGCACTTGATTGAAACATTCTGAGGCCCCAAATATATGTATGTGTCCAATCCTGGTTTCAACCTCTGGAGGTAAATTTAATATTTGGGGATGTGCCATCCTTGTTTTAAATTAGAACCTTCATAATGGGAATCTAGGACATGCATATTAGTAGGACAAGAGTTATTATAAGTCAGACAATGCAGTGTATTAGATGATAAAATTCTTAGAACAGGGGAAAGGGCCAGGAAATAAAGCTAGGGGTGTCCCGGTGAGAGCTGGTGGAACAACCAGATCAGGTGATAAAACATTCAGTCACACAGCTAAAGGAGGAAGCTTTCTTGGGAGAAAAGGCCAGTGCTAAAATGAGCACAAGCTTTGTGCCTGTGAAACAGAAAGGCGAGCAGAGGGGCAGCTGGAGTCTGTTACCAGCTGTCTCTCTGGACTTAGATTCTCCCTTAAAAGGAGTACCTCCTTCAGTGTCAGCTTGGGGCTCTGCCTCTTAAGAGACCCATTCTCCAAACGACACTATAGGCTTCCAGGAAGAACTAATAACAAAATGATGGAGATGGTTAGGACTGGGTGCTAGATGCCAAAGGCTGACAAAAGAGTTGTATGACTCGTCCACTTTAGAGTGGAGGTTTCTTCCAGGCTGTCAGACATGCAGGGCAACCTTGAGTCAAGACCAGGAGAAAATAGCATTTGAGTATTGAAGGAGGCTCGCCCATGTGCGTGTGATCTGATTGAAGCCTCAGGTATCAGGGGGAGTAAGGTATAGTCAGAGATAACTCATTCACCTGGGGCTATAAGGACTCTTTCTGCTGCCATTCCTGAGGCAGGAGTCACAGTTGAGCTGGGATTCCTGCCTCTTACATCCACTAAAGTTACTAACACTTGAGTACTGACCGTTAATGAACTAACAGCCCTCCCCAGTGCCTCTGAATTCCAGGACTTCAGTAGCAGTCCTTCACCAAGCTGTTTCACTGGGTTAAAGACCCATGGAAAAGAAAACATTGATCCTGACCTTGAACACAGCCTCCAGTTGGAGTAGGCTGAAGAGCCCATGACAAGACTTTCTCCTGATATCATCCTGAGGTAAACATAGCCAAAGCCTGCTCTGAATTCTGTCTGGCAAAACAAAGTTACTTGATTGCTGCAGAACTACTTTAGGGATCCTCTGCCCCCTAACCTGGGGCTTTTTGACTACAGGGCAGGAACTGGCTGCTGCGGGTATAGTCCTAAGGATATCATTAATAAGATACCAGTAACTGAAGACAGCAACTGGAATTTTTTTCCGTGCCAAACGTCTTATAATCATCTTTAAAACAATCACTAACTCTACACTATCTTTTTGTATCAATTGTTCCCTCCTGGGGGAACTATGGACAAATATTTCCTACAATGTCTAAGAATTTCTTTAGATTTCTTTTTTTCTTAACCCTATTCCTTACATCCTGAGTGACTCCCTGAGTCCTGTCACAAAAGGTGACTGTAGAATGCTTGCCCCATCACTCACCGCTGAGATCTGCATTGTCCAGGGAGAAACACACCAAGCATCTGAACTAAGGTCAGCTGGTCCATGGTAGCCAGAAGTGGGGGAGCATAGGCTCCAAGGGTGGAGCAAAGGCTCCGATGAAGAAGGAAGACAGGCCTGTCTGTTCACAGGGGATGATGTTCTCCACCAGGAGACCTGCAAACAGCCGTATGCTGGACACCATTTGTCAATGAGGGTGCAGAGGGTACCTGTAAGAGAATGGGGGACAAGAGACATGAAGAAGGATGCCAAGACAAGAGTCCAAACAAGGCGACAATTTTTTTTTCCCAAGGCTGAATTTATACCATAACAGGGGTAAAGAGAGAGGGAGGGAAGTGGAAACATTTATGCATTTATGCAGGCCAAGGACACAGATATTTGTGTGGTCAACTGATGTCAGCAGGATGTTGGTTTTCAGAAAGGTTACAGGTCATCACATTGGGTATCCTGACATCAGATGTATTCTCAACAAGGTCACAATTTATCATATCATTATTCATCCTGACCTCCAGAGTTGTATTAGTCTTCTGTAGCTGGCTGAGGATTTTCCATGAACCCAGTCATGCTTAACTCTAACTATACTATTAACATCAATAATGGAGGGTTTTAGGACATCGCTTCCAACAAAAGAAGGACATAAATAACTCCTTAAAAATACAGGACAACACAGGTAAACAAGTAGAAGCCCTAAAAGAGGAAACACAAAAATCCATTAAAGAATTACATGAAAACACAATCAAACAGGTGAAGAAATTGAACACAACTATCCAGTATCTAATAATGGAAATAGCAATCAGAACCAATGAGCGGAAGCTGATAACCCTGCTGGTTGAATTAGAGAAAAGCTGGAAGAACCTAATGAGGGCAACCCTGTAGGAGGACCAAGTCTAGATTAACCTGGACCCCTGAGATCTCTTAGACACTGGACCACCAACCAGGCAGTATGCCCAGCTGAGATGAGGCCTTCAACACATATACAGCAGAGGACTCCTGGCTCAGAGAAGATGTAAGTAAACATCAAAGATGGAGGGAGAGGGAGGTATGGGATATGGACATTCTCAGGTGGACTGGGAAGAAATAAAATCTGGCTTGTAAAAATCAATTAATAAATAAGTAAATAAATAAATAAACAATAAATAAAAAGAAATTACAAAGGAGACAACTCTGGAGATAAAATCCTAGGAAAGAGATCAGGATCCATAGACACAAGCATCAAAAACAGAATACAAGAGATAGAGAGAGAATCTCAGGGCAGAAAATTCAGAAAACATTGACACAGTGTCAAAGAACATACAAAAAAGCAAAAAGCTCCTAACCCAAACATTGAGGAAATCAAGACACAATGAGAAGACCAAACCTAAGAATAATAGGTATAGAAGAGAATGAAGATTCCAAACATAAAACACCAGTAAATATCTTCAACAAAATTATAGAAGAAAACTTCTCTAACCTAAAGAAAGAGATGTCCATGAACATATAAAAGCCTACATAACTCCCAACAGATTGGGCCAGAAAATAAATTCCTCCCATCATAATGGTCAAAACAAAAAAAATTACACAAACAACGAAAGAATATTAAAAAGCAGTGAGGGGGAAAAGGTCAAGTAAGATATAAAGGCAGACCTTTCAGAATTACACCAGACTTCTCACAGAGACTATGAAAGAAGGAAGATACTGATGGATATCATATAGACACTAAGATCACAAATTATAGGCCAGGCAACTATATCCAGTAACACTCTCAATTAACATAGATGGAAAAAACAAGATATTCCATGACAAAACCAAATTTACACAATATCTTTCTACAAACCCAGCCCTACAAAACAAAATAGATGGAAAACTCCAACACAAGGAGGGAAACTACACCCTAGAAAAAGCAAGAAAGTAATCTTTAAACAACCCAAAAAGCAGTTTGCCACATAAACATAATTCCACCTCTAATAACAAAAATAACAGGAAACAATCACTATTTCTTAATATCTCTTAACATCAATGAACTCACTTCCCCAATAAAAAGGCATAGACTAATAGACTGGATACATAAAGAGGACCCAGAATTTTGCTGCATATAGGAAATGCACCTTGGTGTCAAAGACAGACACAATCAAAGAGTAAAAGGCTAGGAAATTTATTTCCAAATGAAAAGTCCCAAAAAACAAGCTGGAGTAGCCATACTAATATCAAATAAAATTGACTTTCAACAAAAAGTTATCAAAAAAATCTACCAAGATGAATGCTCAAACTTGAACATCTATACTCCAAATTCAAGGGCAACCACATTCATAAAAGCAACTTTACTAAAGATCAAAGCTTGCATTACACAACACACAATAATAGTAAGGACTTCAACACACAATTATCATCAATGGACAGATCATAGAAACAGAAACTAAATGGAGACACAGTGAAACTAACAGAAGTTATAAACCAAATGAATTTAACAGACATCTATAGAACATTTCATCCTAAAAACAAAAGAATATACCCTCTCTTCAGAACCTCATAGTACCTTCTCAAAAACTGACCATATAATTGGTCACAAAACAGGCCTCAATAAATACAAGGAGATGGAAATAATCTCATGCATTCTATCAGATCACCATTGACTAATGCTGGTCTTCAATAACAACAAAAACATTAGAAAGCACACATACACATGGAAGTTGAACAATGCTCTACTCAATGATAATTTGGTCAAGCAAGAAATAAAGAAATTATAGACTTTAGGATTTAATGAAAATGAAGGCTCAACATACCCAAATTTATGGGACACAATGAAAGTAGTGCTAAGAGGAATATTGGTAGCTTGGAGTGCCTCCAAATAGAAATTGGAGAGAGCATACACTAACAGCATGACAGCACACCTGAAAACGCTAGAACCAAAAGAAGCAAATTAGCCCAAAAGGAGTAGATGGCAGAAAACAATCAAACTCAGAGCTGAAGTCAAACAACTAGAAACAAAAAGAACTATATAAAGAATCAACAAAATCAGGAAGTGGTTCTTTGAGAAAATCAACAAGATAGATAAATGCTTATCCAGCCAAAACAGAATGCACAGAGAGTATACAGATGAACAAAAGCAGAAATGATATGGGAGATATAAAAACAGAAACTGAGGAAATTCAAAAAAATTATCAGATCCTACTATAAAAGTATATATTCAACAAAACTGAAAAATCTGCAGGAAATGGACAATTTTCTAGGCAGATACTGAGTAACAAAGTTAAATCAGGATCAGATAAAACAAATAAACAGTTCCAAAGCCCCTAAAGAAATCGGAGCAGTCATTAAAATCTCCAACAACCCCAAAAAGCCCAGGACCAGATGGGTTTAGTACAGAATTCTATCAGACCTTCAAAGAAGACCTAATTCCAATACTCTTCAAACTATTCCACAAAATAGAAACAGAAGGAACACTGCCCAATTCATTTTATGAAACCACAATTTTGCTTGTACCTAAACTATACAAAGATCCTACAAAGAAAGGTAACTTCAGAACAATTTTCCTCATGAATATCGATGGAAAAATACTCAATAAAATTCTCACAAAACGAGTCCAAGAACACATCAAAATGATCATTTACCATCATCAAGTAGGCTTCATCCCAAAAATGGTTCAATATATGGAAATCCATCAATGTAATCCACTGTATAATCTAACTCAAGGATAAAAAAAAAACCCACATGATCATTTTATTAGGTGCTGAAAAAGCATTCGACAAAATGCAACACCTCTTCCTGATAAAAGTCTTGGTAAGATCAGAAATTCAAGACTCATACCTAAGCATAGTAAAAGCATATAGAGCAAACCAGTAACTAATATGAAACTAAATGGAGAGAAACTTGAAGCAATCCCACTAAAATCAGGGACTAGACAAGGCTGTCCACTCTCTTCCTACCTATTTAATATAGTACTTCAAATTCTAGCCCGGGCAATTAGACAACAAAAAGAGGTCAAGGGGATACAAACTGGAAAGTAAGAAAACAAAATATCACTATTTGCAGATATTATGATAGTATACTTAAGCGTCCCCAAACATTGCACCAGAGAACTACTGCAGCTGATAAACAACTTCAGCAAAGTAGCTGGATATAAAATTAACTCAAATCATTAGTCTTTCTCTACTCAAAGGACAAACAAGTCTGAGAAAAAAATTAGGGAAATGACACCATTCATAATAGCCACCAGTAATATAAAATAACTTGGTACGACTCTAACCAAGCAAGTGAGAGATCTTTATGACAAGAACTTCAAGTCTCTGAAGAAAGAAATCAAAGAAGATCTCAGAAGATGGAAAGATCTCCCATGCTCATAGATTGGCAGGAATAATATTGTAAAAATGGCCATCTTGCCAAAAGCAATCTCCAGATTCAGTGCAATCCCCATCAAAATTTCTACTCAATTCTTCATAGAATTAGAAAGAGCAACTTGTTAATTCCACAGGAAGGACAAGAAATTCTGGATAGCGAAAATTATTCTCAACCATAAAAGAACTTCTGGGGGAATCACCATCCCTGACCTCCAACTGTATTACAGAGCAATCATGATAAAAAAAACTGCATGGTAGTGGTACAGAGACAGGAGGGTAGATCAATGGAATAGAATTGAAGACCCAGAAATGAACCCACACAGATATGGTCATTTGATCTTTGACAAAGGAACTAAAACTACCCAATGGAAAAAAGACAGCATTTCAACCAATGGTGCTGGTTGAACTGGAGGTCAACATGTAGAATATCGCAAATTGACTCATTCTTATCTCCTTGTAAAAGCTCAAGTCCATGTGGATCAAAGATCTCCACATAAAACCAGATTTACTGAAACTATTAGAAGAGAAAGTGGGGAAGAGCCTCCAACACATAGGCACAGGGGACAATTTCCTGAACTGAACACCATTGGCTTCTGCTCTAAGATCAAAAATTGAGAAATGGGACCTCATAAAATTGTAAAACTTCTGTAATATAAAGGACACTGTCAATAGGACAAATCAACCACCAACAGATTGGCAAAAGACCTTTAACAGTTCTACATCCAATAGAGGGCTAATCCAATATATACGAAGAACTCAAGAAGGTGCACTCTAGAGATTCAAATAATTCTCTTAAAAATGGGGTACAGAGCTAAACAAAGAATTTTCAACTGAGGAATACTGAATGATTGAGAAGCATATAAAGAAATGTCCAACATCCTTAGTCATCAGGGAAATGTATATCAAAACAACCCTAAGACATCACCTCACATCAGTCAGATGATTAAGATCGAAAACTCAGATAACAATAGATTCTGATAAGGATGTGGAAAAAGAACAATACTCCTCCATTGTTGGTGGGATTGCAAATTGGTACAACCACTCTGGAAATTAGTCTGGAGGTTCCTCAGAAAATTGGACATAGTAGTACCTGAGGACCAGCTATACCACTCAGGGGCATACATCCAAATGATGCTCCTACATATAACAAGGACACATGCTCCACTATGTTCACAGCAGCCTTATTTATAATAGCCAGAATCTTGAAAGAACCCACATGTCTCTCAATAGAGAAATGTATACAGAAAATGTGGTACATTTACACAATGGAATACTACTCAGCTACTAAAAACAATGACTACGTGAAATTCTTAGGCAAATGGATAGAACTAGAAAATATCGTGCTGAGTGAGGTAACCTAGCCACAACAGAACATCAATGTTATGCACTCACTTTTAAGTGGATATTAGCCCCAACATTTGGAATACCTAAGAAAATATTCACAGATCATATGAAGCTCAAGAAGATGGAAGACCAAAATGTCAATGTTTCATTCCTTCTGAAGGGAGAACAAAATACCCACTGGATGAAATGCAGGGACAAAGAGTGGAGCAGAAACTGAAGAAAAGGTCATCCAGAGACTGTCCAACCTATGGTTCTATCCTAGCTAACCATTAGGCTGAACAAAGGGACCCCAATGTTGGAGTTAGAGAAAACACTAAAGGAACTGAAGGGATTTGCAACACCATAGGAAGAACAAAAATATCAACCAACTAAACCCCAACAGAGTTGCCAGATACTAAACCATCAACAAATGAGTACACATGGAGGACCTCATGACTCCAGTCACATATGTGAGGATGGCATTGTCCAGCATCAGTGGAAAGAAAGGCCCTTGATCCTTGGAAGGCTTGTTTCCCCAATGTAGGGTAATGCCAGGACATTGAGGTTGGAGTGGGTAGGTGGTAATGAGAGCATCCTCCCAGAAAAAAGGAGAGATGGAGGGGGTAAGGGAGAGGGAGAAAGGGGATAACATTTGAAATACAAATACGTAACCAAAAAATAAAATTATTAAAAATGGAAATTCATCACCAGAATTATTCAAATACAGAAAGAACAAATCAAACTTCTAAGATTAGTTTATGTAGTAAATCACAAAATTAAGCAAATTTTAAATGGAAAATCCTGTAACTATGCATATATCATCTGTAATAAAAGTTTGTAACTTAAAATTTTAATGTAAATTATAATATGACATAAGAAGAAACTGTCTAATCGGTGACTTTTATAAGACATCTATATCTGAAATACATTTATGTTTGAAATAGTGAAATATTTTCTTGAAGATCCAAAATGTTTTGTAGTTGATATACATTATCATTACCATTGCATATTATAGTCAAAGTAACACTGAGTCCATAAAGTAAATAAATGTGTAATATATATATATATATATATATATATATATATATATTTGAGAAAATTAAGTACATAATAAGGGATGGTAATTATTTGATGAGTGATATACACATATTATATATGTATATAATATATAGTATATGCTTATATAAATATGTAATTTTTGACAGAAAGTGAACTAAAGTTCCTAAGACAAAGGTCAAACTAAATTACTATTACATTTTTCTTGGACAATTTTCCAAAGGGAACCCAGTTGGCCTTTTAAGCTATTGCCAATTTTTGTTACTTTTAAGGTAGCTACATTTGCACTATGGTAAGGCCCTCACATTACACTCTGGCTTGAGTTGTGCTTGCAGTGTACATCCTCACCTTGACTTACCCAGACCATGACTTTGCTCTTTAAGCCCACTTGTGTTATTCTGCCCCGTGCTGAACAGTGACTATCATGGAGGACAAGATTTTAGACCTTGTTAATGCAGATGTTGTAAATCCTGAATCTTTCTGGTCAGGGTCTTGTGCAAAATCATGGTTACTGTCAACATGAGGGACCTCTGAGGTATAGAGCTGTACTAGCACCTCATGCAGCACTGTCAAGAGGTCCTGTCTTTCCACCAGATCTTTACCAGCTGAGAAGGAAGTAGAAGCACAAGGAAATAACGTGAGAAGCCAATGAAGGTAGGGCTGCTTTTACTTTGGGTCTTATCTTTTTGGTTTTTTTTTTTTTTTTTTTGAGAACATTTGTAGCATATTTATTAAAAAACAAAGAAGGCATATTTCATTGTTTATTGAAGTTTGGTTTGTATGTGTTGATATTTAGAAGAAAATACAAACGAATGCACTGCTCTTTGGTATAGGAATGAGAGTTTCTATGCAGTGGTCGATTGGATGCTCCTAAGACATCAAAGGGTAAGTGCTCAAACTCTGGACATTGGAGTCCATTCTACCCATCACTTCTCTCTCTCTCTCTTCCCATTATGAATGTACATGTGCTGTCATCAAGAGAATACATCCCTGTCTCCGGTGCTGCATGCCAGGAACCTGCATATCACCGCCTGGACTCCAGAAGTATGTTCCAAGCCCATGTGACATCACTGGCCTTAAGTACATGTTTACAATCCTTCCCCACTACTGGTGCCAACCATTATAATTGAGGAGCTACTACACTATGACACAGAATGAGAATCAAAGTCGACCTATTTTATCAAACTGCTCTCATGACATATCCTCAAAAGAGAGCCTTATACTTCAGATGCTACATCACAAGAGCTGTAGAGACAATTAAGAGCTGTACAAGCAGGTATCTGTATAGGAGAATTGGCCCTGTGGAGATGCAAGATAACATGAGATAACATGTAGAAAGCAATGTGATAACATATTACCAACATCACAGGAAAGGCTGCCGGTAAAGCTGAACAAAGTGTCCTTAAAAATAATTCTAAGAGTCAATGGGATCTAAGCAAATGCAGATATTCCAGTTGGATTGCAAAAAAATTCTAATATTAAAGAATAATTCAGTAAAACAGAGAGATCATGAAAATGAATGAAATGCAAATGAAAGATGGAAAGGTCCTAAAAACTGCACAGTGAAAGCTTCCATCATGGAGTAGATCAAAGAATAGAATATCGGAGTCCAATTGGGTGTTTAAAATACCTTAAACAATATCATCTTAATGCAGAAATTCTCTGAGACTTATGGAACAACATTTCTAAAAGTTAATTAAACTTGGAATTTCTGAATACAAAGGAAGTGAAAAGGGCTAGAAACCTACTCAATGAAACCTAAGAAAACTACCTTTAGTACTTATGGACCTGCATGACACATGAAGAGGCATACATGAGGCAGAGGATCTTTCATACATTTGATGGAATGAGGTCTTCTCTAGACAACATGTTTGAGTCCAGCTTACAAAAATATGCAGGAAGAAAACTCCTAAAATCAGCAGATCTTCAGCAACAACCTTGGTACCAGGAACCCATAAAATTACACATTCAGATTCCTAAAAGAAAAATGCCATACCAGATTTGAATACTGCCCCTAGATAAATTAGCCTTCTTAAATGAGAGATACTAAGCTACCATGATTTAAAAATTTGAGAGAAATTCACCTTTATTATACTGGCAGTACAAGAATTCTTTAGCAGTGATTCTCAACGTTTCTTATGCTGCAGCTCTTTAATACAGTCCCTCATGTCGTGGTGACCCCATAAATTTATTTCCTTGCTACTTGATAACTGTAATTTTGCTGCTGTTATGAATCATAAAATCAATAACTGATACGCAGGATATCAGATATGTGACCCCTGTGAAAGGGTTATTTGACCACCAAAAGTGTTGCAACTCACAAGTTGAAAACTGTTGGCTTCAAGGAATACCACTTCTCAAGCCAAAGGATGCCAAATAAGGGGACACAGATGCTATGCATCTAAGAGTGACCTGGAAACCTGGGCATTATGCAAATCTTACAAAGAGAACCAAGGGGCCTGTCTACCATTGCTTCTGATATGTCTCTGTTAGAAAGTATGGGAAATTCACGATCTGTCCACAAGTTTTCAGAATCGCATCCACTAGAACGGGGCCTCTTCTCTCTTCTTCTCCTTGTTGCTTGACTTCATGCATCACCTCAAGAGTATCCACCATTAAAGACTCTTGGACTCTAATCCTCCCAAAAACCAGGGTCTTCTCTCTCTTCTTCCTAGAGGAGAGATGCAAATAGTAATGTCCTTGCAGCAGAACTCATAAGTCATCCCACGAGAGGCACAGAGAGCCGGCAACATCTGTTCTGTTCCTGCCTTCTGTTCACATCTGTGAAGCCCTTGCTTTCATTGCTTCAGCTTTCTCTTCTCTAAAATGAAAACAAGCATCCCTTCGTGACTGTCTCCAGAGGGTCATTACTGCACCCAAACGTGGAAAAGTGAGTGAAAGAGCTTGGAAAAGTGATTAGTGGTACAGAAGAGATGAGTCGTGTCTTTAAAACACTGAAATTGACTGGACCAACAACTATCCTTAACTCTTACCCTGTCTTTGGAAACTAAGAGTGAAAATGCTAGAGGCTGGAGAGATGACTGGTTGATTTGTTAAGAGTATATACTGACCTCTCAGAGGATCTGAGTTCCATTCTCTGCACCCATGTAGGGCACCTCAATATTGATTTGGGGAATTTAATGACTTTGACTTTGGTGGCTCAGCACTCATAGGCATAGATACACACATACACATGGATAAGTATAGGAGCATTTATATGATGCACATGTGCATGTACATATACATGCACATATATGTGAATATTATATGGATGTTTATATGTATGTGAATTAATATGTATGTGCATATGATGTATATGTGTAAGTGTATGATGTATGTGTACATTTGTATACATATCCTAACATCCAGTGAGATAGAAGAAGTAATTTAAAATCTCTTAACTAAAAGGAGCTTCAGGGTCAGAGGGCTATTATACAAATTTCCACCTCAACTTCAGGGCAAAAATAACAATAGTGCTTCTCAAATTATTCCATAAATTAGAAAAGGAATGAAAATATCCAGATTCGTTTAATGGATTAATGAGTTTAAGGACTATTAATACCCTGATACTAATACCAAAACTGTAACAATAACAAAAAGTAAACAATAAGCCAAAATTTCTGATGAACAGAGATATGAAAATCATCAAAAATTTAAAAAAAATGCATGATCGTATAAGGAAGATTATACACCATGATAAAGTTGACTTCATTCTAGAGATGCTGGACGGTTCTACAAACAAAATAATAAATGTAATCCACCACATTAAAAAGGTTAAATGACAGAAAAGGCATGCTAATTTCATTAGATGTATATAGGGCCTCTGACACATTACATTCTTTCATAATAAAAGTCCTACAGAATAATAAGGATACAGGGGCTCTAGCTCAATGCAATAAAGCCCATGGCAACCACTGTGCTAAACAGAGAAAAGCTCAGTGTTCCCACTACAAGGACTAATAGTATTTACTATGATTCCCAGTATAATCAGCATACTTGGTGAGACACTCAATATTTATTATTTTTATTAACCATTTCATTTGTTTACATCTCAAATGATATCCCACTTTCCTGTTACCCCTCCAGCAGAACCCCCATGCCCCACCTGCCCTCGCCCCTCCCCTTTCCCCCACCCACCCCCACCCTCCTCCTCCTAAGCTGGAGTATCAAACCTCCCCAGGGCCAAGGGCCTCCCGTCCCATTGCTGTCAGGCAAGCCCATCCTCTGCTACATATGTATTTGGAGCCATGGATCCCACCAGGTACACTCCTTGGTTGGTGGCCTAGACTGTGGGAGAACTGGGTGGTCAGGCCAGCCTATGCTGTCTTCCAATAGGGTTGTGATCCCTCTCTGCCCCTTCAGTCCCGCTTCCAGCTCCTCCATCAGGTTCCCCGAGCTCAGTCTAATGGTTGACTCCAAGCATCCACATCTGCATTGGTCAGTTGCTGGCTGGACCTCCTCAGAACTTCATCACGGGTTCCTGTGTTCTCTTTACCATAACATGTTGGCTCTTTAGATTCCCAGAGATGCAGTCCCTAGTAGCCTTCTTCCAGCTCCGTTCTTTTTTTTTTTTTGTCCCTGTGTTTTCTGTTTGAGATGGGTGGGTGGCATCCCTTGACCAGGGGCTGGATCTACTAGAGGTGATCTCAACAGGGTTTTTATCTCCCTTCTCAGTTTTGGCTAAAATTATCCCCATTGGGTCTAGAAACCTCATGTTCCCCCAGTATATATCTAGCTTCTCAGTTCCTCAGTCTCCCTAGTGCCCCTGTACCTCCACCTCCCATCTAGTTCTAATACTGCTACCCTTATCCCCCATCCTTCTATTTCCCTTTGCCCCTCAAAGGTTCTGTTGCCTCAGGACTGAAGCATCCACACCCTGGTCTTCCTTCTTCTATGCTCTGTATGGTCTGTGGGTAGTATCACAGGCATTGTGAGCTTTTGGGCTAATATCCACTTATTAGTGAGTGCATACCATTTGTGGTCATTGGTGTCTGGGTTATGTCACTCAGGATGATATTTTATAGTTCCATCCATTTGCCTGCAAATTTCATGAAGTCATCAATTTTAATTGCTGCATAGTACTCCATTGTGTCGATGTACCACATTTTCTGCATCCATTCTTCTGTTGAGGTACATCTGGTTGCTATTGTCAAATATACCTTCCTTGGTGACTCTTTTAAACTGTATTAACTGTGTCAGCCAGCTCTCGAGTTGAGGACACTTCTGGAGCAACACGCCAGTAGCTATATTAGCAGAGACGCACAGCAGTAATATGAATGTATGTATCTGCAGTTGCCGCATGACAAACCCTCCCAAGCTCACTGGCTCGAAACCAAACCCTTCAGTTCATAGTTTAATGGTGGGCAGATTAGGCAAGACTCCGTTCAGTAGTTCTCTTTTCTCTCCAGTTACCTGTAGTCAGCCGTGAGCGTAGGTTTGCTTATCTTCACGGAGATGCCTTTCATTTTTGAGACTGAGACGGGATACTTGCGAAGGTCCAGTCTCACCTAACGAGGGTCCAATATGAACTTGTTGTAAACAGGGAGAATTCCAGATAGCAAGGAGAAGCTTTTCAGACACCTTGAGCCTAAGCCTGAGAACTTCCCAGTTCACTTCTGATAAATTACTTTGTTCAAAACACATCAAATTCAAGAAATGAGAAAGTGGACAGGGTTAACTGGAATGAGACCAGAGGAGATGTGAATAAAAATATACAACATTTGTTTTATTTCTACAGTATTTATCAGGCCATTGTCAGATCATACACGTTTTTAAATCTTACTTGACTTTGAACTGAGAGTTTTATTATTGATCCACTCTTCAGTACAAATCAAACAATAACATGCAAAGTAAAGTGAACATTTATTTGATTTAAATATTAATTTCAGTGAAAAGTTTATAATTGACGTAATTGATGTTTCGAAAGCTAACTGTTTACATTGTTCATGTTTGTTTCTAATGTAACTATTTTAGATTCAAGCCTAGTCTCCATTAAAACCAATATACTACTTTAAGGTATTTTCTGAAGCTTAAAAAGATGTACAGTATACAATTACCATGAAGACAAGTTCTATAAATATCCTAAAGGTAGTGTAGTCAGCTTGACATATCTGTGGAGTTATGGTTGTATACGGTAAGGTGGAACGTATCAGATTGTTAGGTTAAAATAAATTAAATGTAATTTCTATTTTTCCTCAAATATACACGTGTATGTGTGTGTGTGTGTGAGTGTGTGTGTGTGTGCAAACAATAGTCTTCTGATATGATCTCAAGAAATCAAGATACCACCCTTGTGAAAAATATATCCACTACATATAACTTTAAAACTACACAAAAATGTAATTTTATTATCCCAATGTCCCCAATACCTCTCCCTTTCCAAAACATATGAATAGTACTATTAATTACTCCTGAATTTTTCAAATGGTCTATTTTAGAGCTGCACTAAAATAATACGGAATTGTATGACAGTTTTGATCCTCTACTCTGCACAGCCCAGGTGGAGGATTAGGTGCAGTATCTGTGAAATGATGTATAAGGGAGCATATTATATTTTCATCAAAATTCAATCGAGCAAGTCACAGGAGGAAATAAAAGGAGGAAAATCCATGGTCTTAAAATCTTATCTTTTCCCACACAAAGTGCTCCGTTTTCATGTTTCTGCCACAGGCTGACCTATTTTGACATTTTTTGCGCATTCAATAATAGGTTCACAGAGCCTGAAGACTACCTGTATGTTAGCAGAGATGTAAAGGACACTGTCCAGTCACTACCACTTAAAGCATGAAGTAAAGCAAGCCAATAGCATTTCAGCTATAAATACAATTTCTTTCATTTTAGAGGCTGAAATGAGAAACTCTTCACAGGAACCAAATCTTTCCAAGTCGGAGCTCAAGGAACTTATATTGCTGTTTATAAAGACTTCTAGAATTATTTAGGGAAATATACATCAGTGAGAAATTGATGAGTCATTTGGGAAATTTTCTAAAATGTTATAATTTCTCGATTCACCCAAGAGGGACACTAATTATGCAAATATCTGTTAAAGGTCTCCTATGTACCAATCAGGAGGATGTGTAGGAAGATAAATTTGGCCTAGTCAATGCCACTAGGGAACTTTCAGTCAAGCAGGGATAGGAATGAAGCAAAATATATTTACATAATTAACTACAACCACACTCTTAAAAAGAAGTGCACTAAAAGAGAGATTTAAATATATGGTGTGCTTAGGTACAGGCGTCATGCTGTGTTGTTAATGAGAAAGATGCCAATTCCTGGAACTGCAAGCAACATATAGCCAAATTCATTCCTAAATTTCTAGACATTAGGTAAGGAGTTTGAGAAGGTCTGGTACCCCTCACCAATGAGGTAAGGCTCTGCTCTGGGCTTTTTCTAAGGCAACGCTAAATCTGTATGAACTCTATTATTCATTGCATCACATATAAATGAAAAGAACATATCCTTAATAAGGATAATGGGGACTAATATTTATTAATATCTGTGATAATGAAACATTGTGCTAAGTATTTTATGTTCCTTATTTAATTCTCAAAATAGTCCATCGGTATACTTATTAATATTCATGGATACAATCACTTGTCTTAGCAAAGATACAAAAAAAATACAGAGCTACTAAACCACCAAAAGTTGTATAAGAGCCAAAGCTATTATCAAGAAAGGACTCCAGACCCTTCTCTTCCAGAATCCCTACTCCCATCCCAGCCAGTGTTCTTTATTTTGCCCGCCAGCATGGCTGTCACATATAAGTTGGGTGCCCTTCTCCAAGTCTCCATTCCTCATATTTTCTGAGTGCACAATCTTATACTATACAAGCTGTCTTAAAGTCTTGATAAGAGTGTGGTTTTCAAATGTGCACGTGAACATTATTTCAATTTCTTGCTGTCTTAATCCATCTTGTCATTTGGCTTTATTTATGTGCTTACTTATTTGCTTATATTTTTTGGGTGAATGATGGATATAAATAGTCTTTATTTCACACAATATTTTGAGGCTGACAGAAGTTTATACATAAAATAGATTACTCAAATGGAGTAATCAAAGTGATCGTGCCCGTCCAATTTTTTAAAATAGTCTTAAAATTCTGTCTTTTCTTAAGTGTTTTTATGCCCACAAAATGTTTCAAAATTAACAGTTCCTCATGACATCCCCAACATGACATATTATACAACATTGAAATTCCTAACATTCTATAGGTTCTAACATATTTTAATGTGTGTGACCTTAAAGGTTTTAATTTCATTTTACCACTGAGAAATATGTCTCCTTCTGGAAACTGTTCAACAGAGAACCTTTCATAATCCTCTTTGCGTGAATTATGAGCACACATGACCCTTCTCAATTTCATCCATTTCTGTCCTCTCTCCCAGACGCCAGTATGAGATTGGTGTAGGACGGGTGCTTTATAAGCTATGTTGAAGTGAGTTGTTTAGATCAGAGCCTTGTGAGCTGGGGTTCCTATGAATAAAACACACAAATTAGGATGTTCTTCTCCCTACAGAGATGGTAACTGACAGAATCAATTGTTAGACGACAGCCTCCTCTTCTGCTGTCTCTCTTGCTTTGTTGACTTTAATAGTTCAGAGTACACTGTCTACATTACATTACTATCTGTCTTTCGCACTGTCCATAGTCTGTGGAGAGAAAAAGGAGCAAATTAACAACAAAAATGTTTACATAAAACAAGACAAAAGGTGCTCCTGACCCTGACTCATGCATCAAAGTGTTCTCATCAGCTTTTCTGCCATTACACAATATGCGATCATGCTTCCAATTGGCTTTCTATTATAATTTTTGTTAACAATATTCATGAACAATACCATTAAGTGTCTGCATTTAAGTGTCTCTCTGTGCATGTACCTGAAGGGTCCCAACGTTATGTCTGAGGATTTGTGCATAAGAGCTATGACATTTTCTTGGAACTACAATGGTATTATAAAGATTTTATGACTGACAGGGAATCATGTAGCACTTACTTAAGTGTATAGAAAACAAGACAATGTCTAGAAGAGAGCTGTGATTTAGTCCTCTGAATTGGACTATGCTCTGGCTTCATTTGTATCTCCAGGTCTATTCTTTGAGTCCTCATGGGAACCTCACAACTTGATATGTTATATTTAACTTACTGAACCTCATATTTTAAGTGAACAGCAATATTGACCCGTTGTCCCACCTGCAGTCTTGGAATATCCTGCCAGAAATAAACATTTGCAACTGCCAAAACATTTAAATTCCCCATTTTATTCAGCTGCTACTTCCTGAAAGTCATGGTAGCAGGTCCCACATTGGTCTTCACCTGGAAAATGAATTCCTCGCAATATGATTCTAATAACCATAATAACGGTAATAAAAATGTTGAGCATTTTAAATCATGTTTCTCTTTTAATACTTATATTACCATTTAGAAGGAATATACACTACAATGCTGTCCCCTTATAAGAGAGAACTGAAGCTAAGAGGGTAAGCTAACTTCCCAAAGACTCTCAAATTGTAACGGACGGAGCTTGGATCCAAGCCTCGGCCATCTGCCTCTAGAGACTAAATTGCTATTAACAGCTTTGTTGTCCAGCATCCTTCAGGTAACTATCGCTGCTTTCGCTATCCCTGGTGCTAGACTCTGGGATGCTCTGAAAAACGTGTTTATTTATTCTTCTTAATATAAAACATTTTGTGCCCTTTAATTTACATATGAGTAACATGTGATATTTCCACTAAATTTTAAGAATCTTTTCTTGCTTCTGAGAGTTTGTAAGGGGATATAAACCATAAAGGCAATTCATTACTTAAACCAATAGTTAGCCTTCCTAATGCTGTGCCCTTTCATTTAGTTCCTCATGAGTAGTGACCATCCACAAAATTATTTTGTTGCTTCAAAACTCTAATTTTGTTCCTGTTATGTATGAATCATAATGTAAAGATCTGTGTTTTCCAGTGATCTTAGGTGACACCTGTGAAAACGTCATCCTACTCCCCAAAGTGGTCATGACTCAGATTGGAGACCTCCAGACTAGTTGATCTGACCATCTTTCCTATGACTGGAAGATTATAAAAGTTATCTTATCCACTCCATATCTTTACGTGGCGTACAATTAGTGCAAGTACCACACATCAGATGCAATTAAATATTCTTAATAAAAATTCAGCACACTGAGTTATTTTCAGGTTTAGCCACTATCTCCATTGTACCTGCCTTTGAACCATTTGGTCCTGTCTTACATTCACCCCAGAGATTACCATTAAGCCCATTTTCTTTAGTAGTGCATTTTGTGAATCATCTGTTGTTAATGGATTAAAACCTACTCAGTTATTCATCACCTACTTATGAATATTTCTAATGTAAAACATTGATTGAAAGTCAGGAAAATGTACTACATGTACGTCAGTGTGCACAACATTTCAGGGTAATGAGTGTAACAGCAAACTCCTCTGGAATTATGACCAGGATACATAAACAAAGAGGAGGGGAGCCAGATTTAGTGCAATCTGTAGATGATAGTTATTTTCTGAAGATTCTGGCCTTTATTTTACAAAATTAGAATTGCCCAGAATGGTAAGCTTTTCCACTAACACACACACACACACACACACACACACACACACACACACACACACACAGAGAGAGAGAGACAGAGAGAGACAGAGAGAGAGAGAGAGAGAGCATAAAAGCAAAATAACACATGTGTATAGGGAATGCCAATATTTTAGTGTAGCTGAAATATATAATAATAGTAAAAGAATTCATCAGATATTTATTAGACTTTTTCTCAAAATTGAAAGGGCCCAAAACATTTAGAAACTCTTCTACCTCATTTCTTTCCCATACCCTCTAATTTTTAATTTAGTGAAATTGTATTCTATGCTAAAACTCATATTAATGTATATATATATATATATATATATATATATATATAGAGAGAGAGAGAGAGAGAGAGAGAGAGAGAGAATAACTTCTCATCTCATAGTTTGTAGGCATGCCTCTGAGATCATCTAGCCATATTTTCCACTAAAAAAATAAGTCATTTAAAACTTTACCTAAATCAAATTTTACATTTCTGTATTTGCAGTTGAAAGTATTTTTTCTCAGGAATCCATTATGTATCTCACTCAATGAATGGTGTCATTTAGCACTTAATAGTAAAGTTTTGATTTCCTTGAAGAGGTGATAATAACTCTTTGGAAAAGTCTTCCCAACTTAACATCTTCCTCTTTCTGCATAGATCACCAGGATATTCTGAGGATTCTTTATAATCAATATATTTATTTCTATTTCTTCATGTTGATTTTTAATTTCAGTGTTTCTTTTAGAATTTCATTGCTTACATCTTTAATAAAGCATCCTTTGAATTATTTATACCAATTTATGTATCATAAAAAATGAGTGTCTCATCCCACAAACTGCAAAATATTATTTTGTGTATTTTGAGATAGAAAAAAAAGATATGAATTGCTTTATATCAGTACTCATTTGCATAGTTTTATCTTAGAAAGATCTCTCTACTACAATCTAAATGCAGTTTTAAATTATTTTATGTAATTATCATTCTTTTAGGAATATTTAAATAAATTGCCCTTTATCAACAGTGTTATTTTTTTAAAGCAGTAAGGTTCTCAACTTGCGGGCTGCTACCTCTTGGGTGGGGAATGTTTGAATAGATCTTTTCACAGAGTTTACATATCATATATGATACATATCAGATATTTACATTACGGTTCATAACAGTAGCAAAATTGCAGGTGTGAAGAAGCAACAAAAATAATGTTATGGTTGGAGGTGACCACAACATGAGGAATTGTCGTGAATGGTTGCAGCATTAGGAAAGATTGAGAATCACAGATCTAGGCCAGCTATCCAGGCGATAATGCAGCCGTGAATAATTACAACTTCAGTGATTTCTCTGGGTTATGTGAAAGGAGAGCTGTGTAGGATCCTCATGTGTACTCTAAGGGGGGAAAACAGGTGAAGAAATAAGGATTTATGGACACAAGCTACAACTCCTGTCTTCAAAGTTGTCTATATACAATGTAAAAAGCAAAGCAAAAGAAAAAAACAACAACAACAAAACAACAACAACAACAACAACAAAAACCCAGATGAATATAAGGAATGGGTAAAAAGAATTTTCTGCATAAAATGCCAGTTTTTCCACTTAGTTACATTCCCTTTTCCTTCTTGACTTTATTCTTAGAAGCAGTTTGTTTCTGAATCAAACTCTGAACTATGCATTTATTTATTGTTTTTTCGTCTCATTCCCAAGAGTCTGTGTCTCTCCTCCTGAAGCATCAGTAGGAGTTTGTCACGCACAGTGGTCTGGTTAACTCTGCCAGGATATTGAAGAACTGCTTGGAACTAAGTGTTAACCCACACATAGCAGATGCTCCACGACATTTGCCTGTATCAGGAGCCTGGGGTATATGACTTAGATATATTTGATGGGAGTTAGAGCAAAAGAGAACCTCCTCAGAATGTGACTCAATAAAAATACTTTCGCCTGATGTTTAAAATTTACACATTAAGAGTAATGGTAAAAGAGCAGTAAAATTTATGTAAATCAAAATCCCTCTTAACATAATCGTTTCAAATAATTGGTGAAATTCTACAGAAAAGTTTTCAAGTGTTCCATTATTTGTCCTTTAATTATATAGAAATATAAATATTGTACCTTATACACTACTAACAATTCAGTTGAAGTGTCATAGTGAACATAAAATTGGGGATCAACATACATATACAGCCACCCAATTAGACAAGATGGATGAAGCAAAGAAGTGCAGGCCGACAGGAGCCGGATGTAGATCGCTCCTGAGAGACACAGCCAGAATACAGCAAATACAGAGACGAATGCCAGCAGCAAACCACTGAACTGAGAATGGGACCCCCGCTGAAGAAATTTTAGAAAGGACTGAAAGAGCTTGAAGGGACTCGAGACCCCATAAGAACAACAATGCCAAGCAACCAGAGCTTCCAGGGACTAAGCCACTACCTAAAGACTATACATGGACTGACCCTGGACTCTGACCTCATAGGTAGCAATGAATATCCTAGTAAGGGCACCAGTGGAAGGGGAAGCCCTGGGTCCTCCTAAGACTGAACCCCCAGTGAACTAGACTGTCAGGGGAGGGCGGCAATGGGGAGGGTGGGGAGGGAACACCCATAAGGGAAGAGGGAGGGGGGGAGGGGGGATGTTTGCCGGAAACCAGGAAAGAATAACATTCAGAAATGTATATAAAAATACTCAAGTTACTAAAAAAAAAAAATCCCCCAAAAAAATTGGGGTCAAGCATCTTATTAAAATAACTATTTCAAGTTTATCTCAGAAAAGAATGTATGTGTACAAAGGCCTAATAAAATAGGTTAAACATAAATAAACCTTACAAGCAAAGTAGAAAGAAATGTTCCTAATAGAGAGTTTACAGAGAAAACTTTTAATCCTCTCTTGACACAACCCATTCTATGTCCATATTTGTTTCCTGAGTATTCTTCAGTGGATCATGTGCTAAAGGCTGGGTTCCCAGCTTCGTTCAGTTGGAAGGTGATGGAACCTTTAGGAGTGAGAGTTAATGAGGGGACCTTAGACCTTAATGGGATTTTGGAACCCCAGCACTCATGCCCATTGCTCTCTGTATTTTGTTTCCCGACTATGAGATGAGTGAGTGTCTGTCTTGTGCCATGAGCCCTGGCCATAGTGTGCTGCCATCCCATAATCCAAAAAACCGGGACTATGACCTTTTTTTTTTTTTTTTTTTTTTTCGGAGCTGAGGACCAACCTAGGGCCTTCAAGCTGCTGAGCAAGCGCTCTACCACTGAGCTAAATCCCCCAACCCAGGGACTATGACCTTTTTAATGAGAATGAGATCCAGCCCATTTTCATCTTAAAAGTTGATTTGAATACTGGTAGAAATGTATTTATCACATGGTTGATGGGAAAAGTTTATCATTCTTTTCAAAATATTTGGTAGTCCTAATGAATAGTATTGGGTCTTAAATACCAAGTGCTGAGTATCTCTGGTCAAATCTAGCCCTAATAAAACCAGTCCTATTCATAATGTATAAATCTTCACACTGTCTAATACTTCTCACATACACATAGTTTACAACATTATTTATTATTTATTTTAATAGGTACCGCCATCATGTATTTCCCAAACCTCTTTTAAAAAAATAGCATAGTTATCAGCCCCTAGGAAGTGGAAATAGTAGTCTCTACAGCCTATTTCATAAAATATGCAAATCATAGCCAAGGCTGCCTAATTTATATAATTTAAAGGTATTTTAATTTATGAGTGTATTCTGAGCACCAGATGCTTATGAATATAATTAAGGGTAATAAATACCTCCATTATTCTTAATCTTATTGTGAGAAGCCTGAAAAACAGTCGCTGTTCTGTCACCTCTGCATATTCTCTGAAAGTGTATTGGCCTCTTCTCCACCTGCTCTAATTTCCACATCTTATTACACGTCCAGGGAAATAGTGAAAGCTGCTGCTTTGTCTGTCACCTCAGAGTCAAGCCTTAACAGTTCTGGGCTTCCCTTCCTGCACCAGCCTGAGAAACAGAACAGACAGGGAGAAGGGCTGTGCCCTGTTAAAATGTTCACACATGCTCTGCAAATCAACACAGTACTAGGAACAGCTGAGAGATTCAGAGCCTCCGCTCCCTTCCCCAAAACATGTTGCTAAAGATTTCCAGAGTCTGGTGTGAGACTGAAAGGAGGCTTTCCAGCCACTAACTGAAGCCCATAACCAAGGATCAAATCTGGAGACCACACTGAATGCTTTGCTTTAGCAGAAATCTTGTGGTTGGAATGCATAGCCGTGTTTATTTATACCTTGTCCATGAACATTTTGAGAGCTGTAAATTCAGCAGTGACATATGGTCTACCGAGGGCCTAAAAAAAAAAAAAACCTATTTTTTTTTTTAACAGAGATGTTTCTTGGCTTCTTTTTGTCCCTCGCCATTTATGTTACTAGAAACTGCTGTGATAAGTCTATTTTTATAGGACCTCAAAAATAAAATCCTGATAAAATACTACAGTGTTTAGAGGTTCCCGTGATAAAATAATCTGTCTGCTACTTCCAGAAATGTGAGTCAAATAAAAATGCACATGGCTTGGTGTATACCCACCCCTCTCAGATAACTGCGTATGGCTTGGTACATCACCAGATGGCTCAAAACTAACTGCATTTCAATTCCGTATTTTTGGTAGACATTGAGGCTTCCATTCCTGGCTCTACTTCACTGCAGTAAGTAAATCACAGGGGCAGTAATTTTGAGGTAGCCATTCCTCTGAGGTCGGGGATTATCAGAGGGTCAAGCCTGCACTGCTGTTACACCATTAATCTTCTTCCCAGTGACAGCATTTCTCCTGGCAGACTCTGCGGTCCACAGATTCTTCATACTCCAATCATCCGAGGGGAGTTTCGACTTTAAAAATGCATGTTTTAATGCAATGGCAGAAAGTACTATAATTTAGAGGGGAGAGAAGCAGGCCACTTTTTATAAGGTCATTTCAGCAGAAATTCATAGTGAAAATGCGGTCTCTTTGTGGCTCCCAGAAACCTCTTTATTTTTACAGGCACAGAATCATAGCACACCTTTTAAAATTCATTTGACAAGTTTTAGTGTAATTATAAAAAGCAGCAAGTCATCCTGAAATGGCATTACAGAAGAACCAGCCTCTATGTTGAAACATTTAGTTACCTCGGTGGCTTTCCCTTTTCCTGCTCCTGTGGTATCTTGTGAGTTGTTTTGTTTTAGATTGGTTATTATTCATTTCCTTGCTTTGTATTAAAGACAACTTTTCAGATGAATAGCGTACCATCGGAGGACTGAATGCAAAGGTCACCGCCTGATGCATTTGACAAATCCTTCAAGGCAGTGTTACACAGTTTTCCAAAGTTCCGTACCTGGCCTTACATCATTGCTCCTTTACCTTTAAGTAAGGAGGATCTATTGTGTTTAACAGTTTTAGGTGCTACAGCACATCCTGGCAGTGCGGGCACACGTGGTCAGGAACAGATTTTGGCTCCTCATTTTAAAAATAAAGTTAAGAAACAGAGGTCAGTGCTTAAATGGCTTTGTTCTTTCTCTCCAAGCAGTGCTCTCATGCTTAGGGTAGGTGTCTGCCCATTAGTTAACCCAGTCTAGAAACTCCCTCACAGATACAGTCCAGATTTATTTCTTAGGTGACTCCAAAAATTGTCTAGTCGAGAATTAATATTAACTGACACAGCTAAGAAGAACTGTCATTATAAATAATAAGAATAAAATAATGACTAGAGGAAAACAACACTATTTCAGACACTATGGTAGACTGTTTTCCTTTTTCCTCCTCTAAATTTGTGTTGTTCTATTTTTGTTTCCTTTTTTATGTAATGTAAAATGCTTACTATTTCTAATCATTTCAAATACTTCAAATACTAATATTATATTTACACCATTTCTAACACCTGCCTACATATGCTTGTGTGCATGTGCGTGTGTGTGTGTGTGTGTGTGTGTGTGTGTATGTGGCAGATATATATGTGCGTGTTTCTATGTGTAGATGTATATATGTGTATGTTTGTTTATATGCATGTATGTATACATATAAACATATATAGAGCCTATGTTTATATATGTAATATATATGTTTCTATATACATATATATACATAAATATGTTTATATATGCATTTACATTTATATTGCTGGTCTTTTTGATATTGCTCATATTTATTTGGTGATGACCACTTTGGATTAGCTCACCTATTGGAGTGGGGCCAGGGTCCTGAAGGAGATTGTTTCTCTCTCAGAAGACATTAATTTCTTTAACTCTTCATGTAGGGGTGGAAATTCCAAGATCCCCCCATCCACTTGAACCCCTTAATATGTCAACTGATATCTGTTTTGTTTTGTTTTTTTTTTCAGGTCCTTTGGTCCCAGCCATGTTAAGATTTCATGAGTGCATCTTCCCCACCAGATACTATGGGCACTATGTCTGTTCTTTCTTCCTTGAACTTCAACAGGCTTTCAAGATTCTCTGGCTTCCCCTTTCAGTGGTGCAAGGACAGGGCTGTTTCAGTGAGGATTGCGAGAAGGACAATATCAGTGTCTCAACACTAATTCAGGAAACGGCATAAGAAACAATACCTTGAAAAGAACTGCAAAATCCCAATGATATCATTGCTCATTATGTACAACCCTGTCTGCAAAGCAAGGGAGCTCTACGATGCCACCTGACAACCTATGTTAAATGACGACAGTATTATTCCCCTTATCTAACTGTAAGATTGACATAGTTAATGAATTTGAAAATATTTGGAAAATTTAATATATTAATATTTCTAAAGTCCATATTTTGAACTATAAAATAAAATTTTATGTAATTTCCAGATTTCTTCTGTTACCTTCTATATTTACAAGACAATATTTATATTAATCTTTATGTGTCAACTGCAATACTCCTGAGTTACAGGTAAATAAAAAAAAGGTTAAAAATATGTAATATTGACTCTAGACCAGTGTTTCGAAACCTCTGGGACAAATCCATTTTGGAGGTTGAACCATTTTGGGGTCACCTAAGACCATCAGAAAAGACAGATACTTACATTATGATTCATAACAGTATCGAAATTACAGTTATGAAACAGCAACAGAAATAATTTTATGGTTGGGATAGTCACAAGATGAGGAATTGTATTAAAGGGTCACAGCATTAGGAAGGTTGAGAACCACTGATAGGTGAAACATCTTCCACTATTTTGAATAGTGTGTTAAATACTAATACTGTTCACATGCAAAACAAGCACATACAAATCTTATCTTCTTCCAAGATTTATTTCAGTGAGGAATAATCTTTCCTCTTTCCCACTCCCCTTTCCTTCTGAACAAACTTGAAGGCATCATGTAAGGCATAAAGATTTAGACTTTTTCTTTTATATTAATTGGTTTATTCCACTTCCAGGTTGATAGCAAAACTAATCAGAGAGCACAGGAAGTTTCCCCAATACAGTCTGCTTTCCACCTCCTACTCAAGACACCCTGACCTCAATGTCCTCTACCACAGTGACACATTTGTTACAACCAACAAACCTGCATAGACACATCCTAATCATCTGGAATCCATTGTTTGCTCACACCCAGTCCACTCTTGCTATCCTAAGGATTTTAACAAATGAATATTGGCCTGTGTTCAATATTCTTGTATCATGCAGAAGAGATCCGCTGGCTCATAAACCCTGCTATCCTGGTTCATCCTACCCTTATTCTTCACCCATCTCACGGAAGGTACCTTTTTGTTATCTCCATGGTGTGGCTGAAATTTTTAGTCCCAATCCAGGTTTTCTACCCCACCTTTAACTCCTGGATAAAAGTCACACACAACCTTTATATTTACAATAAGCCTTAATCAGCACTAGAGCTTGGCAGATATTTATCCTCTATATGATTAAAATCCATTTTCTCTCAATAACTCCAGATTATTGCTCACTATGTTTCTGGGATATTGATAGAAAATAGATTTTTATAGCATAGGGGGTAGATATCTGACCAGCTATTGTCTGTCAGCAAATTCACCAATCAAAAATAATTTTGGGGTAAAGTCGCGTAGCTCACTTGAGTCTACAGGCAGAGTCTCTGGTCTCTGGGCTGACCACGTCTTAGAGCTGCACTTAGCATTACAATTCACATAAAAAGACCAAACCTCAACATCATTGTTTACTCTCACCCCCAATCTCATACAGCTGACATTGGATAGGGTTTCTCCTCTGTATATTGACCTCTGTCCCTTTGTGCTATGTGATTCCTAAACTCCCCATGGCTCAGCAGCTCGGTTCTTCTTCAGTTGGGATCTTACTGTGTGGATAAACAGGGGTCAATCTTCACCTGCTGGGAGACATCTGCATTATTTCCAAGTTTTGGCAACCAGAAATAAAAATGTAAGCATCAGTAAAATGATTCCTAGCAATATTCTACTATACCCATAAATGCTCATTCTTATAAAGGGGTTGATTGTAATATGTGCAATATTTTTTCTCTGTGAAGAATATATAATCATTTTTTTAAAAAATCATGTATAGTGTTACCATCAAATAACATTTTATTCTGATGTTATGAAAAGATAATTGTGCTGAAATATCATTGGAAATCGAAACACTTGTTTCTTTCTTGTAGCTTCATTTGTAAGAGTCCCAGGGTTATTTCTAGGAATATCTATCTTTATGAAGCATACGAACTTGTAAGAATCCACTGAACTCAAAATATATTTCATTTCAGCAGTCTCACTCAGTTGTATAATCTAAGAGTTGGTAATCAGGACTGGCCTGAGTAGATAGGCGTACTAGTATAACAGTGGCATCCATGTTATAGGAGTAAACAACCATTCTCTGATCGGATTTCCATCATGCTCCAGAAGATAAAACTCACATCTCATATTGATATTAAAGACAATGGCCCATTGGTTAGATGGATCGTAGTCCCTAAAAGAAAGGCTACTATTATTTCCTAAACAAACATAGTACTAAACTGCTAAGAAAATGGTAAAGGCTTGAAATCTTTTAACTTTTTTTCTTTGAAATCTATAAATACATGAAAATGCGCAGAGATTTTCATAGTATAAGCCAGTAACACAGGGGCACACTTACTCCTCTAAACTTCTAGATCTTCTTACATCTTCCTACATCCACCAAGTGACGTTTTAACAATAATTTTCTTAAGGAATATCCAGCAGAGGAATGCTCAGTGGTATAAACAGGGCTGCTCAGAATTCCCCAAACATTTTCTACTACAGTTGCTCTTGTCTTGTTTACATTGCCAGACTAGCATCCAGTGGACAAAAAGTCTGAAATTCTAGTTAATGGATTTTAACTTTGGCAAACCTAAGGCTACGGTTTCTCTACCAAGTTTCCTCTGAGTGAACTATGAGCTGCCCAGCCATTGGATCAGTGCTTCAGCATCAGGCTGACAGCTTTGTCTCTCACTTTCAACCTTAGCCATTGTCCATTTCGTCTGTGTTTTGAGGCCATCTTATAAAATGACTGAACCAAACGGGGTGTAGTCCTCCCCTGAGACTATGCTGGAGCAAGTGTTTTCTTCTCTTATGCTGCCTGTCAGGTCTGTAAACACTATGAATCGTCACATTAGTTTCTACTGAATAGAGTGGGAAGTTAGTCAAGGCTAAACCTGGCATCTGGCTATTGTCCGGAAAATTTTCACGATGGTGGCATCCGATTACTAATACTTCCTATGGGAATGTATGCAACTCTATTTGATATGTGTGGCTCCACTCAGTCCCTGTTGGTCTTACAGAATAAGTTTCCCTTAGAGAAAACGATCTACAGGGGGGGTGTGTTTAATACAGGAGGAGGTAGTTGAGAGGGGAGCAGTCATGATGCACTCTATACATGTATGAAATTTTCAAAGCCTTCACTTTAAAAACCACTCAATTTCATTTAGGAAGGAGTTCAAGAAATCAAACACACACCATGTGTTGAGCCAGATGTGCTAAGTTAAGTTGATTACAATCTATGTATTCCAAATTGTTGTGTTTTATGCCACAAGTGTATACAATTCTTATTTGCAAACTAAATATATTAGAATAAAAATAAGGCCTATTGAACCCAGAATGTAGGGAAAGGAGCTACAAAACACTGTTTTGTAGCACTATGTACATTGGCAACCATGAACTTATAGCAACTATGTATGTAGAAATGGGGTGCGAGAGTTGGACCCTCCTCACAGCTTTTAGGGCAGAAGGAACTAATGCCAACCTACCATATAGAACTGATTTATTGGCAAACAATTGATTCTGGAACAGACAGAGGCAGAGCATCCAGGGATTATGTCCCTTACATGAGTGTACAAAATTCTGGTGGTTAAGTCTAAACTCTGATAGCAAAGATAGCTTCATTAAATGTTGTGTTGCATTAAATGAAAATAGAATTTGTCAGAAATTTCTATATTTAACTTAATGAAATTTTTTATCATGGAAATAGAAAGAAGGCTCAGCACTTAACAACATTTGCTATTTTTGAAGAGGACCAAAGGTTGGTTCTTAGCACCAATGATAGACAGCTTGCAACTCCTTCTAACTTCAGCTCAGGGCATCTGATACTGTCTTCTGAATTCTGAGGGTACCTGCATTCGTGTACACATAAACACAAATGCACAGTAGAATAAACATATAAGAAAGATTATCATAAGGAATTTATTATCCAGTGACTTGATTTCTCAGTCTTTACAGAGGGTGTAGGCATTTAAGCTTGGATTTTTTTTTTTTTTTTACAATTCATGTATTTAACTAGTACTTACTAAAGCAATATCACTAGTTTCTAACACACATCCCATTATATGTGTTTAATTCTGATCTGTTATGGAGAGGTTGTGTTCTCCCCTCGAGTGTGTCTGCACACAAGCATGAAGAATACAGCAAGTTTTTTAATATGTGAAGTCTTCACGTTGTCCTTCTGTTCCATAGCTCTTCACTACTACTCTGAACTGAATGCTTCTCCTCCCTGAATGTGTTACTAGCCTTTCTCCTTCATGGGTCAGACTCCTACCCATTCTTGAAGATAAGCCCAAATGTCGCCACCTGCACGATGCCTTCACTTTGTCTGCCAAGCAGTACCCTCCAAACCATTTATGCATAGTGCCTTGTCACTAGACTGTACAGTCTTTAATGAAAACTCTGCCCTTAGCACACAAATCACACTGCCCTGTACAGAGTCAGTGCTGCTTCTGCCTCATAACAACTGAATGCGAATTGGCATAAAATAAGTTAAATATAATAAATGCATCAAGTTATTTGACTCCCCCCCCAATTACTCTTTCTAAAGGAATGGATTAAATTGTTATGAAAATCTCACAAAACATGCAATCAGTACTCAACTATACAGAGCTGCCACCAGCAGCCATTGTTGGAGAACCACACGAAGAGGAAGGGTAATGCTGAGACACTCTTTGGAGAAACACCAGCCACATGTCCATGACATTTTTTCTTATGGGAAAAGGAGCAGTAAATTTCTTATGACTAATTTAAAAACACTCAGTGGAAATATGAATAACAAACAGTCAGCATCCTGATTTTTCTACCTGTTTTCTTCCTAACAAATTCAGGAGTTCATTTTCAAATATGTCCAATTGATTTCATCAGAAAGGGTTAAAATTTTATAAAAAAAATAACATGGAATCCAGGAGGAAATATGACATTTTTAGTGAAAGGAACTACATGTACACTAATATATTTATATTCAGTAAAGATTAAAATGAGTGAAATAATATTTTATTATAGGTCATGAGTTCATATTGAGAATTCTCTTAATGGGTGAGAAAGGGGGTCTAAAGTGTTTGGTTCATTTTTCCCTCATAGTGAAGTGCAATAGCTTTCTTTTCATTTAACTCCAGAACATTTCCTCTAGTTGGTTACAATAATCCTTGAAACCTTGACATTTCAATGACTCAAGTTAAAATATGGTTTCTAATTAAAGGTATTTTAAAATATAGCAATGCAGATAATATAAAGAACATATTTCTTGCAAACTAAGAGTTTTAATTTCTCATAAACTATTAATAAGTTTTAATTTGGGGCTTTTGTAAGGGCATAAATACCCTTTGCGCAATAATTTGCAGAAATTATTTAACACAAAAATTACAAAACGTGCTGCTCTCTATCCAAATGCTCTGCTTGATAAAGCACACAGTCTTTTGTTGTATTGTTAATTCTACTTATTACATGTCCAGTGAGCATTGCTTTGAGAAAAATGTACAGCTCCTTCATTTGAAAGATTCTTCAAAGCAATAATTTAGATTTGACTTTAGTACAACATCAATACTATTCTGGGGAATAGCAAAACATTGAATCTGAGCTTTGGAGGAAATATAAAGCCAGCAATCATGACCTCTTATATCTTCAGATTCATTGCTTTCTTCTGAAGCTTGTGGTTTGACATCTCAGGACACTATGCTTTTCTCCTTTTGGCATCTGTGATAAGAAATCAGTGACCCAATAACATTTCTTGTCCTTAAATGATTTTAACTTAATATATTTTTTACTTACCTCTTATTTTTCGAGGTAGGTTGAACAAACACTAGTGTCAAATGAATGTCAATTAATTATGTAAATTAATCTGGAGCCCCAAAGTCTAATCTAATTTTGGAACTTTCCATATTTAGAGTATTCCAGACACTTAGAGCAATTTGTGAATCTGTTCTCCGTTTAGTACAAAACATACAGGTTAACTAACAGGAAGTGTTACCCCATTTATGTCCAAATTGAACCCATTCTTGGCTAGCTAATTATTTTGACGATAGTATATTCTAAGGTCAAGTAATTCTTTTTATTGTCAGCCATTGTGGCTGTTCTGTTTTCTCTTCAGCATAATAATACCATTACGTGTTTTTCTTCAAGGGTATGGGCTTTAATATTTAATTATTCAAGTCAGATATTTGTTACCATTGAAAAACACTATGCAGCTACATATATTCACAGCTCAGATAATCTTCATACTAATGTTCTCTCTCTAGGTTCTTTTCTAGTTAATCACTACATATTTCTTAGAAAAACTATTTTTCCACACTACTACTCTGCAATAAGTATGTTAGACAAACCATAGTGTATAAAAAACAAACCCAAACTTCGAGGCTTGACTTACGTCTTGGTAAGTGTTTCACTGCTGTGAACAGACACCATAACCATAGCAAGTCTTATACAAGAAAACATTTAATTGGATCTTTCTTACAGTTTCAGAAATTCAGTCCATTCTCATCATGGTACAGAGCATTGTAGCCAAGTAGCAAACATGGTGCTGAAGAATTAATTAAGTATTCTATATCTAAATCCACAAGAGAGAGAGAGAGAGAGAGAGAGAGAGAGAGAGAGAGAGAGAGAGAGAGAGAGAGAGAGAGAGAGAGAGAGAGAGAGAGAGAGAGAACTTGGAGTGAACATTTGAAACCTCAAAGTCCACTCCTAAAGACACACTTCCTCCAACAAGGCCATACCTACATCAACAAAGCCACATCTCCAAGTACTTCTCAAGTACTGCCACTCCCAGATGACTATTGTATTAGACAATGTTCTCTTTGTGTGTAGGCAGGTGTGTCTTCCTGTCTCAAGATCCAGATTGAGTTTTCCTACCTCAAAGGTCTACTGTGAAATTAACCTTATCCACTACGAGCAGAAAGGTATGCCCTCCATCTCTGGATTGTAGTTCCCTCCAGATGTAGTTAAGTTGAAACCAAAAATAGCCATCGCAAATATCCATGAAAATATTTGGTCTTTTGGGGTCCATTCTTACTCAAACCACCACAGCTTGGTAGGTCCTGAAGTGCCCATGTTCTCTATCATCGCGTTCTTCTCTTCATGAACAGAATGGTGAATGTAAATTATGGTCATCGCTACACATACCGGTGTGATTAAATTAAGAATGTAGACTACAGGTAAGAAAGGTTCCTTCTCTGCTTCCAGATTTTAGTGTGTATGGTACAAAGAGAGAAAGGTTTGTTGGGAGGCAGTCCTACATTACCAGCAGCCCACAATGCCTTCCATTTGATGGTTGAATATAGTTAAAATCAATATCCGGGACAAAACGAATGCCATGTGGATTAGCTATGATGCTCATTCTAAAGTAATTTGTGAGAACAACTCTCTATTATAGGTGCTAAGACCCGAATATTCTCGAAAATCACTTTGATAGGAAGGAAATGTTCAAGAATCCAAGTTCCCTGTGTAAAAATTTCAACAAGCACTTCAAAAGTTTACTACGGCTGCATAGTATTCTTTTTTTTGTGTGGTATGCAGTGGGAATCCATACACATTTTCCCAGTAGTTGTGACTTTCAACAAAACGATGTGATAGTGCCCCTCCCCCTAAAGTCCACATAGTGTGAAGTGCTTAATGCATATTCAGCCTGAAGCACTCACTATGGCTAACAGTGACAGTCCCATTATTGAAATTGCTACTCACTTACCCCATCAATCACTGAGAAGATTGTACTAAACTCTCCTCTTAGATTCACATCTGTGCACTGGTAATACAGTAGAATTTTGGATTACTTACTTTGAGATTAAATTTGCGATATCTTTTTAGTGAAAGTAGCCTTCATTATTATTAAGTTGTGATCCTTATATTTGAATAAATATTTTTACCATCAACGGTTTATGTCTTTTAATATGAAGTCTATTAGCTTTGCTTTTATTCACACTGCAAGATTTTTCTGGATAATTTTCTGTTTTTTAGTGACCTTTTAGTAAGCAGAATAATGTACATTTATTTTCATTTGTACTCTATGGAATCCAACAACAATTAATTTTAATAAAATACCTTTTTTCCAATTGATATTATATCAAGTGAATTTAGATTGATCATCACTGTTATTTTTTTATATCTCAACTTTCCTTTTTTGGTATTGTTGCCATGTTTATACCTTTTAGATGGGCCATTTTATCATTTTTATAATCTTTTTTCTTCAAATTAGTTTGGAATTTATGCACTCACTAACAACACAGCGGTACATTAAAAGTTATAACATATGTAATTAACTTACCCATGTATGAAATTAATTTTCTCCAGTAGTATGAGGACTAAGGGCATATTTAATGTGCTTTATTTTACTCTTGACCTATTGTTGTATATTTGGCCATTTTAATCCCCAAATGAATATTGTTTCAATGCAGCCAATGTGCAACCAATACACAGTTTTCCCTCTGCCTGCCATTTCCCTGCTCTCTTCCTTTTACAGCTCAGATCTGCTCTGTAAGACAATTTTATCTGTAATATGCTAATATAAATTTTGCATAGAAAACATCTTTTGTGATAAAAGCCTGCAATGTTTTTGAAAATGTACTTATTTAACATTTAACTGTGAAGAGGATATTGTTAAGGTACTCAATTCTAATTTCACAATTACTGCTTTCTCATAATCTTAAATATTGTATTATACTTCATTCTAGCATCCAATTGTTGGTATTTTGAAACAAGTTTTAAGTGCAAATCAGACTACTTTAGAGAATACTCTAATGATGATCCAAGTGCTTTGTAAATTGTCAGTGTCTACTGTTCAAAACTGTCAGTGTCACTTCTGGTGGCTTATTTCACCCTAAGTAGATTTATTCATTATTTCTCAAAAACTCTTAGCCCTGTCTCTTAGAAGGAGAAACACACACACACACACACACACACACACACACACACACACACACATACACACACACACACACACACACACACACACACACACACTGTTACCATCATCATCACTATCACCATCACCATCACCAACAAATTAGCACAAATCAACAACCATTGGTCATTGATATCTCTCAACATCAATGGACTCAATTTCCTTCAATAAAAAAGACACAGACTATCTTAATGACCCCAAAAATAGAATCTATTTTTCAAAACTCTCCAAAAAACACACTGACAACAAAGATAGACATTATCTCAGAGTAAAGGATTTTAAAAGGTATTCTATGCAGATGGACCTCAGAAGCAAGCTGATGTAGATACTCTAATATCTAAAAAATAGACTTAAAAACAAACTAATCAGAAAATGATAGGGAAGGACACTACATACTTACGAAATGCAAACTCCACCAAGGTGACACTTTGATTCTTAGCATCTATGCCTCAAACATATGAACACCCAAATTTGTAAAAGAAATTGTATCACAGCTTCTCTCTGTTTCAGTAGCTGATTTTTTTCCTGATGGAAACCTAGCAAACATAGTTTCAGGCACTTTCTTCTCAGCTGTTATGTCTTTCATTTTTGAGTTGTCTTTTCAAAACTAATGCATTAACTCTTTAGATGTGTACAATCTCTTATTTCTTGCCTTTTACTGACTTGGTATTTGCTGACTTTCATTTTTGAAAATTCTAGAAATTAGAAATTGTGTGTGTGTGTGTGTGTGTGTGTGTGTGTGTGATAGCTTCTGTATCCTACAGCTCAGCAGAGCTCTCATTGCCACAAGTGACTTAATAATATGAATTTCTGCAGACTCTGTTTCTGCTTGTTTAATTACCATGTGTTCATGTTGTGCTGCATGTTTTGCTTGGTCATATTTACAATACTGCTTGCAGATCTTGGAAATTCTAGAAATCATAGGTTTGCTTCCTTAAGCGATCTAGACCTGTTAGCATTCCCTCCATCACCTTTTCCAATTTGATCGATGCTGACTTGAACTTGAACTTACAGTTCATTACATTCATGAACATACATGAACATTACAGTTCATCTGACACATGTTAAACCTTAGTATTTAACACTTTATTCTAGTGAATATCAAGGCACTTGAGCTCATGGGAGGAGTGAGAGTTGACAATCATCATTACGTTTGGATTTTTGGCTTCATGTTAAGTATATTTTAATGGTTTTCTTTTTTCTCTCTTTTTTATTAGGTATTTCTTATTTACATTTCAAATGTTATTGCCTTTCCCAGTTTCCTGTCCATCAGCCCCTAGCCCCTCCCCCTCCCCTTCTATATGGGTGTTCCCCTTCCTAACTCCGCCCTTTACTGCTCCCTCCCCCGACAATCCGGTACACTGGGGGTCCAACCTTGGCAGGACCAAGGGCCTCTCCTTCCATTGGCACATCTTGACCAGGATTAATTCTCACTTTTCTGTAAAAATACTGAATGGGAATTCATTTCCCCATTCACCTCTCACCTTTGTTATATCTTTGTTATATTAGCTCTAATGATTATTAAATTGACCTAGGATAAATGTAACTGGTTCATAATCCCACAATTAATCTTCACCCTACCTTTAAAAGTCAGAGAAACTGGTCTAAGTATTGAAAAAGTCTTTGCAGTCATTTCAAAACTGGACAACTTTATGTTTTGTTGCTGTTACTGCTGCTGCTGCTGCTGTTGTTGTTGTTGTTGCTGTTGCTGTTGTTGTTGCTGTTTTTTTGTTGTTGTTGTTGTTGTTGTTGTTTTACATTGATTTCAGACACTGGGTTTTCCATTTTTCATGTAGGTCATAAATCAGGTTAAAGGTCAAGGATATTTCCTTTCACTTCTATTCTCATCATTAGTTTGCTTGGTGTCTAGAATGTGCAACTTTTTGACATTCTGAAGTTTCAAAGATATATTTTTATTTTGCAGTAAAGTTAATTTTAGAGGCACTAGTTGGCTCTTACAAAGTTTAAGCAAAAATGAAAATATAAAAGTACCTTAATCAAAAAAAATTCCCTATTACAATTTGTTTTGAATTTTTCTCTAACACTTGGAAAGAATTCATTAGAATATTTCTATATTTTCATTTTGGTAGCATAGCTCTCTTTCTCCTCTTTGGAACTCACTACAACTCTACGGTATAAACCAGAACTTATTTCTCTCTCTCTCTCTCTCTCTCTCTCTCTCTCTCTCTCTCTCTCTCTTGCTATTTTCTGCTTATTTTCAAGGAAATAATCATATCTGGGTCAAATTTATTATTTCAAAGAACATGAAAAATTCCAGTCTTTGACGTGTATTGAGAGACAACAAAGGTAAGAAAGCTAAAGTATAAAGACTGAAGGATTTGTATATCCTAAGATAAAAGACAAATTTGGATACTTTAGAAGGGAATTGGATTAAAACACATATTTTATAACAGTGGGCAAATATTGAAAAATAGTTTGTGATTTAACTGCATCATGAATCCTTAAAGAATATTTATCAAAAGTTAAATGACATGTTGTAATTAATTTACTTCCCCTCCTTTTTTTTTTTTTTTCCGGGAGCTGGGGACCGAACCCAGGGCCTTGCGCTTCCTAGGCAAGCGCTCTACCACTGAGCTAAATCCCCAACCCCTTCCCCTCCTTTTTAACCAATTTATGTTTTTAGTCTCCTAGCCAAAGAAAAGTATGTATGTATGTATGTATGTATGTATGTATGTATGTATGTATATATGTATGTATGTATATATGTATTTTTAGATTACTGGTCTGCTGATATACTCTTGTATAGGGAACATCTGATGAAGTCTCTGGTGTGAACTGTACTGACTTTCAGAATTGAAAGGAAAGTATAGCCTTTATAGGAAGATGAGGAAAATGCAACACTTAGTTCACTAAAAATCAATACCAAAGTCTAACGTAGTCTGTCTCCCCCAATGGTAATCTGTTTCTAAACAAAAGAGAAAAATGGGGTGGTATTCGGTCTCCAGGAATTGTTGTAATATGAATCCTTAGGAATCTCAAATCTTTTACTTTCAATAGGGCATTTAATCTTCCAAGAGTATGAACAATCCAGAGTGCTTAAAAGCAGAATCAGGGAATGAAGCACCTGAGCTTCATGGCAACTGGAAACTACTAATATATTCTGTCTTCAAGATAAGATCATATGCATCTCAGGTGCTTGCTGACCTGGTTCTTATCTGGAGGAAGAAATCTGTACCTGTAATGTAACCAGGATTGCACGACATTCCACAGGTATAAAGTATAGGTTTTGCAAGCTCCCCAGACAAGGTCAAAAAGGGTGAAACTCTCTTGACAAAGGGAGCTCCCATTCTGGCCGAACTGAGAGTCTATCTGGACAATGGTAGACTTCAAACTTAATTATCAGGGCAACAGTGGGGAGATTCAGTTAAAATAAACTTGGGTCGAATTTAAATACAGTCACGGGTTCAATAATATTTTTAGTTAAAAACTTAATTCTACTGATTCAGAGAAGTGATAATAAAATATGTCTGACAGTTTTACAGCTATAATGTCCAGTACACCTTACACAAGGGATTATCCTGGGTGATAATGCATAAAGTAATATGGTGGGTGAAAACTGAGGGTTTCTTTTCTCCCTCTTAGATTTTTAAGAAATTAAATCTCTCCCAGTCCATCCCTTCTCCTCATTCACCAAATCCTGAGTCAGTCTGTCTCTGGAAACTCATTGGTTTTGCTAGCCAGGAAATCAAGTGATTTTTCTTTTCTTCCTATCCTCCAATTATAATTCTGCAGTCTTTCCTACAGCTTTACAGCTGACTACCCGTTGTGGCTCTCCCTCCTCTCTGCCCCCAGTTCCTGGGAACTAAGCAGATCCTCCCATACAGTCTTCTTTCCTCACTCCACTCCTTTGTCTTAGTGCTGATACCCTATATACTCTCTCTCTGGAAACACCTTGAGAATGATACTGGGTATCTTTACTATTCCACCCTAGCCAAGAAACAGATCATCTACACAAAAACTAAGCAGAGAAATACTAAAGATAAGTGACATTTTAAACCAAATGGACCTAAAATATATTTACAGAACATTTCACCCAATTACAAACATATATGCCTTCTTCCTAGCACCTCAGGAAACCTTGTCCAGAATTCACTACATACATAGATACAAATCAAGTCTCATCAGACAGAAAACAATTGAAATAAGACCATGAATTTATTTGACCTTAGGAATTAAAGCTGACAACCAAAACAAAAGAAATCTTACACACTTGTGGATACTGAATAACTCACTCTTGGTTCAAAAATGGGGAAGAAAGAATTGAGAACAGTTTGGACCAGAATGAAAATGACAATAACAAGACACCAAGGAAATAAAGAACTATAATCACATACTTTAAAAACCTATACCACATCTAGTTGAAAATTTTAATAGCAATAAATAATTTCTTTAATATACTCAACCTATCTAAGTTAAATCAAGATCACATAGGCAATTTAAACAAACCTATAACCCCTAGTGAAATGGAAGTAGTCACTCAAATTCTTCCAACTCCCCTGAAACAAACAAAATAAACAAAAAACAAAATAATAAAAATCAACCTACATTGTTTCATCACATAGTCCTATAGATGTTCAAAGAATAATTAATGCCAATACTTCTCAAATTATTCCTCATAGAAACACAAAGATTATTGCCTGATTCGTTTTATAGGATCACAGTTACTGTGATACCTGAGGTTATTGTGGGTGTTATATAAATTAGAAGCTAACTATGCATCTCACTACTAACATATTCTACATATGTGATACCTGAGTAACAAAAAGGTACAAAAGTGAAATAATTACAGATCAATTTCACTTATGAATATTTATACATAAATATGCAATTAAATAATTGCAACCCAGTTCCAGACACATCGTCTACCATGATCGATAGACTTCATCTCAGAGCTTCTGGTATGGTTTAACACACACAAAACAATAAATGGAATCCACTATATAAATAGAGTGAGAGACAAATACCACAGGATCTTCTCGTTAGATGCATAAAAGACCTTTGACAAAATTCTATACCCTTTTGTGATAATAGTTCTCAAGAGACTAGGAACACAAGGGACATACCTCAACATATTAAAGTTGACTTACAGAAAGCCCATGGCCATCAACAACTGAAATGGAGAGAAACCTAAAACATTTCCACTAAAGTCAGAAAAAATGCAGTCTTCTCCACTTTCTTGATACCGATTCAATACAGTACTTTAAGTCTTAGCTAGAGCAATAAGGCAGCTGTCAAAACTATTTTTTTGCATCACGTAATCAGAGATATTCTGAGAAGCTAAAGCATATCATTTCTACAAAAGGTAGAATTGTAGAGGGAGGGTATATAGGCAAGACAAAAGAAAAATAGAAAAACCTTGCCGAGAATCAGGAAGTTGTAATTCACAAACTTCATAGTTAATATAACTAAAGTAGGGGGAAAGAATCTGATATTGTATGAATATAAGATAAATTTTAAAAATCGAGATGTAAATAACAATTTATTCTCAATTCTGGGAAAGAGACTGTCACTGTGTGAATTTGGGTTAATTCCCTTAGCCTCACAGTTTCAATAGGGTACAATCGTTCCTATTTGGAGAGTTTGTGAGAGCAAAAAAGGGTAGTAACTCCAGATTGCTTGATGTCTATCAGCAGGAAGAAAGGATCACTGTGCCACAAGTATCAGTGGAGTCTTGTTTATAAATGCGAAGGTCTCTTGCCCTTTGTCTCTCTTTCATGTTTGTGATGGCACCGTCCTTGGTTTTTACCGTGCTCAGGTCCAATTCCTCATCTGAGAAACAAGAATACATGATATGTCCCTATGAGGTTATTGTGGGTGTTATATAAATTAGAAACTAAATATGCATCTCACTAGTAACATATTCTAAATCCTTTTTACCTATCCAACTTATCATCTTATGAGAACATCTTTTTAAAACATAAGTGCAAATATTTGTGTGAGAACTGAAGTATTTTGTCAAATGCTGATTTCCAGGAGTTAGCAGAAAACCCCAAGACTACTTCGCTAGGGTTGCTTGAACCTAAGATCACAGCAATGTCTACTTTTATTTTTTTTAATTTGTTGGGTAATTCTTATCTGCCAAGAAGCAGCCTTGGCTTGAAGACGAGTTCTAGGGAAGGGGTGTATGAGAGTGGTGAAACGAACAACTCAAATCAAATCATGAGTCCACGCTGATGGTGGCATGAGTTCTTCTTGAGACAAGTTTCCAGACTGTGTTCTCTCTGCTCTGCTTTCTCTGGGGATCTCCAGTTATCTCTCTATATATTTTCTGCTTTTATGCCAGGAAGTGTTTGTGAGCCTCAGAATACCACCAAGGAGCCATTTCTGATGTAATTTCTTCAGGGTCTTTTTATTACAAGCTTGGGCTTGGGCTCTCTTTTAACCCAACCCTGACACAGCAGAACAGGAAGACACAGCAACCATGAATCCGCAACAGGACAAGGTTTTATAGGAAATGCAAGCAAGTGAGGGGATATCTAGCCTGGTAAACATCTAATAGGATAACTATTGTAAGTCAACAGGTAGATATTCTGAATCTAAACCATAAGCAATCACTAGTGGTCTGAAAGTGTATATATAAAAGCAATCTTTAATTGACTGTTGCTAGGAAGTAACTAGGGAGTAATTTTGGGGTAAGTGCCATGGAGACCTTCCTGGTATTTCAGTGTGGCTTGGGTTTCACTGCAGGTCTAATTTTCAGGCTCTTTTCCTTTTAATATGGACGCCAGTCTCAAGATGGAGTAGGTTTGGCCTCGCACTGCTACAGACGGTTCTCCGAGCAGTTCTTTCTTGCTGTTCTAAAAAAATTCTCTGAATAACTCATCTATTGCAGATCACAAGCCAAGCCTCGTATTTGACATGTCAATCGTGTCATTTACTCCATGTTTCCTTTTGATTTTGCCATGAATCAGTATGCCATGACCCAAGTCGCTTTATTCTAAGGAGACAGCAACTTGTTGGATGTCATACAGGTGAAGGCCAGTACAGGACAGAATGAGGCCTGTCATTGGATGAGTAGGAAGGATGAGCCAGAGAAAAGTTTGAAGGGAGGGGAGGAGACTGGAACAGAAAGGAGGAAGAAACAGGAGGGATAGAGAGAAGACGCGGTGGAGAGAACATGGAGGCTAATGTTAAGATTCCACTCTGTATTTACAGGTTGTTATGAATGTTCTTAAACGATGGATGTGTATAGGGCTTTGCATGTTTAGGTAGGCAATTATATCTTATCACTTGGATCAAAGGTTATTTTGTTGTGTGTTCTTTCATGTGGAGAATAGAGTTGGGAGCATGTGTGGCACCTTCTCTGGGCTGCCACGGAGTTAGGATGTGTGTTTCTGGCATGGAAACTTGCCTTAGGAACTGGGTAGATAGATTGCTGCCAGACTCAGAGTCAGGCCCAAACTCAGGAATCTGTCTGCCTCTTCAAACACCAATCAAAACCTTAGCTAGGTGGGATCTTCTTTGATCACCACTCTCTAATTCTCTCTTCTTTTCTTTTTTTTCTTTATTAACTTGAGTCTTTCTTATTTACATTTCGATTGTTATTCCCCTTCCCGGTTTCCGGGCCAACATCCCCCTAACCCCTCCCCCTCCCCTTCTCTATGGGTGTTCCCCTCCCCATCCTCCCCCCATTACCGCCCTCCCCCCGACAATCACATTCACTGGGGGTTCAGTCTTAGCAGGACCCAGGGCTTCCCCTTCCACTGGTGCTCTTACTAGGCTGTTCATCTAATTCTCTTTATCTCCTTCCTCAGTGTCTTTCTGACAAGTTGGCTCACAGCACACCTGCTTTTGTTCTTTTAAATTCATGAAGCCCTTTATATAATTCAAATCGTATCCTTACATTTTGCATAGTTGAGGAATTATATATTTTGAGCTCATGTTTGTGGAGTTGTTTCCCACAGTCTTAAGGGCTATCCTGAAGCTCTCACCATTTACCATTTTGCTAAGACAATAGTTACATCACTTCCTAGACTCGTGGTATATCTGATTATCATGGAGTCATTAACGTTAAGAGGGACGTTCCTTGAAGGAGGAATGTGAAAATAAGAACATTATTATACAAGCATGCCTTATGCCTACAGCAGCCATCAGCACTCATAAAGGCCCTTCTGGCCCTGTTCCAGAAGCAGGAACCGTGTCATTCCAGCTCTAACATGGCCATGAGAACCAATACTTATCCTCAGCAAAGATCGGGAACAATTAATACTGAATCTATTTTGAACCTTTATCCCTGCATAATCTATGTTTCTTCCCTTAGATTAATTTACCCAGTCTAGGAGCAAAACATGACAAGCATTTAGGGACTATCGCACAAGTCAGATAATGCAAATACATTGAGAATATTGATCGATCAGATTAATGTTTAAAAGATAATATGCCACACACAGTTCTAAACACTTCTCATATCTTGCTTTATAATGCCATTTGTTGAATAATTTATCCATGCTTTCAGGCACTAATTAATTAATCAGAAAAAGGAAATTGAATCAGGAACATAGTGTCTTGGCTATGGCTCAGTTGAGGTAATACCTACTGTATGAGCACAACAGCCTGAGTTTACATGTTGGGCAAACAAGCAAAATCTGAGTGCCATGGCACAAGTCTCCCTCTGTGGTTCTGAGGAGATGGAGGTGGAAGACTTTAGTAGCTCATTGGCCAGCCAGTGTAGGATCAATGAGATGCCTAGCTCTGAAAAACTGATGTGGTAAGAGAGCAAGGAAGACACCTGACATCAAACTCTTGTTCTCTACATTCTCGTGTTTCCAGACATACTTCCATGTCGTTATAAGAATGCCAAATAGCGTGTACACGCATGCATGCACACATGCGCACGCGCGCGCGCGCGCACACACACACACACACACACACACACACACACACACACCACAAGGCCTCATTTATACTGGGTATATGTAAATACCTCTTTTATTAACAGATATAATCGTCATTTCTAAGAGCTACTGCTGAATAAAGTCACTCTAGTTCTTTCTGAACTCTGGCTGGCTGGTTCAACTCAGCTTTTCTGGCTCGAACTTCTCTCCAATGACTGATTCAAACTGGTTTCTCTTGGCTTCTTGCTAAATTGCTCTGCTTGGTCTCAAACTAACTCTGGTAACTTATCCTAATCTCTTGGATCCTTTTTATTTTCTGTCTTTATCTTCACCTGCAACCTGTCCCAGTAAAACTGCACCCTCCCCCTCTCTCTCTCTTTCTGCACTGCTCCCTTATGCCATTGCTCTTTCCTGTGCTGTTCTCTTGAGATTTCAGAGTATCTTATCTCTGGCTCATTCTGTCAAATCTTTCTCTGATTTGTTACTTGTCTTTCCCTCAATTAGACATCATTTCCAAATGCGGCTGCTTCCTTCTGTAAACTAACTTTACCTATGTTATATGGGATTAAAGATGTGTACTAAGGATGTGTCTATGTTCCAGTAAGATCATAGGTAATCCAGAGCATTTCTGCATTCCAGCCTGATCACATAACACTAGAAGATGTTTGGATGTGATCTCTAGCCAGAGGAGTCATGTTGCTAGATGAAAATTCCTCCACAGTGATAAAAAATTACAGAATAAGAGACACATTTGAGGTAAGATTTAAAGATGCTATGGGTAGGATAATGCAGTGGTGTGCTAGAAACAGCCTTTCCAGAAACTAACATCCTGGTGCTCAATATTTGCAGATTTCTATAATGTGTATAAATGTCAAAATGTGAGTTTAGATAACAAATTTTTACAAACCCATGGATTAAAGTTCTGAATATCTTACCATTGCCTCCCAGTAGTCTGACTCTAGGCTTTTGAGATACCTGTTCATGAATCAAAATATACCATAAATAAATTAAGAATAGGGATGACTGTTAAAGGGTCTGATAATAAACCACCAGGAGAATGTAGAACAGAGTCTGTCCTTATAGCTAAAATGGACAATGGCTAGAAGCTAAGGGTTTTGGCTGATCCTCTGTGCTCCCTTCTCAGTTTAACTTCCCTTTTTGCCTTTGAAAGCCCTTGTCTTTTTTTCTCCCCTTCATCTTCATCTTAACTTTCTTGATTTGGGAGATTTTTTCCATTTCTGGAAGGCAAATATTTGGGATCAATGACAACAAAAGTATATTTTAATTCAAGATCAGGATACAGGCAACCAGTCTCTAGTAAGCAACAATTCAATTAAATTTTCAGTGAAGTTACTGTGAATTTCTTTCAGATGCAAATATTCACAGAAGCAAAATTTCCCTGAGAGTAAACTATTTCTGCTACAGAATACCAGAATACATTTTTTTTTTGATGCTAAAATGTATCCTTCTTTAAAAAAAGCATCCACCTTTGACCAGGTCATAAAAAAAGAAATTATGAAAAGGTTTCACGAGTCCTAAGCCCGAGATACAGGATAATGTTCTCAAACTAATAAAATGGCAAGAGTTTGAAACATGACTGTCTCCCCACTGAGTGCTTGGTTTGTATATGGTACTTTTAATGGATCTGATACATGAAAAATAAGGTGCATATTCTCTGATTTCCTAGCACCCACACAACTGTTACTTTTGCTATGAGATAATTTGTTCTCAGTAGTTTCATTTCGTTTGGAAGGGAACTGTACTTAAACAAATCCGCAATTAGAATATTTGTTTCTTTCACGTCTTCAATCTGCAAACACGTGGATAAGTAGGAGAAAACCCAAACTTCCAGTTGTATAATCTATCAGTTTTTAGCATTGAGGAAGCAGTAAATTTTAAATCAGCATTCCAGACAAAAATCTCTTTACACTTTTATAACAAATATTTTGGATGCGGCCTTTGGAAAGCTCCCATCCATCTGTTTCTGCTCAGTTGTTATTGATCATGTTTTTCTATAATATATCACAAGCCTGGTGTCTATCTGAAAAGTGCATTTGGCATAAACGTCACATAAATTAGAAATTAGTGGCTTCATCTGTCTTGATAGTTACTTAAAATCTCACTTACGGGTATATCCATAACTTGATATATTTCTTTGTTAGATACCTGTTCTGCGAAGACAAAATGTTTCAAGCAATAAGCTCATGTTGGGGGATGATTTGACATCCAATCCTGGCCATTTCTGGCTGATGTAACACGCAAGTGCTTATAAACCACCCGGTCCTGAGCCCTGCTCTAATACTGGGCAGACGAAGTCAAGCAGGAAATGGAAACCTTTCCTCCTCTCTGTCTAATTGATCTAGATTGCCATCCTTTCCTCCGTAAGATGCAATTGCCTCTCACGTGGCTGACTGAGATTACGTTCTAAACAGATTCTCTGACTCTGGATCTCCTCCCTGTCAGCCCTGCTACAGACAGACTTTGCTCTGTTTCCTAGGAACAAATGGCTCCAGAGTCTTCCATTTGCCAGCTGCACAAAGTTCTGTCTCTGTGAGTTGATTTAAAACGTTCTGCTTTGTCGCAAACAGGATGGGCTACTCAGCTCTGTGATCACCTACTTAGACAATGGCATTCGGGAGTATCTCTGGCTCTTCTGCCGGCCTTTGTTCCCCCTTTCCTTCTACTGAGTGGCCTTGTCCAGCCACTACGCAGATTTGTGCCCAATCCTACAAGCCATGGTCAGTACGCATCCCTGGAAGGTCAGCTCTTTTTTTTTTTTAAGGTAAACCAAGCAAGAGTGGATCTGGGAGAAGGAAGAGATGGGTACTTGGAGGGACAGAGGGAGCAGAATCAGGATGCAATGTATGAGAGAAGGATAAAAAATTTAAAAAGAAAGGGTGAAAAAAAAAAGGAAAAGCATTTGTGTCTTTCCTTGGTTGGACATACTTGCTACTACTCCCTTATCTCTTCCACTTCCCCATTTTGTATGGCCGAGTGCTCCCTAATTATCAAGTTCCATATCTACAAAATCCACTTAAGATACGTGTGATCACTCACAACCTGTTATGTCATTTTAAACTTACACGAATTACTTATATTCATCTCATGATATCCAGACTGTATTACATAGTAATTACTTTGTAAACTTTTATACTCCAAATGCCAGAATTTATGGTGTTTCTTAGTGTAAAATACAATACCATGAAGTCTCGAATTAACTTGTTGATATGTTTGCATAAGCTGTGCTGATAACCTATTGGTAAGTCAAAGAAATCAAAAGATTTTGAGAGAGAATAAGGGTAGGCAGCCTGTGGGATGAGAATTCATAGGTTCTGTGACCAGACAGACATTGAGTATAATCCTGGTTTTCCTATTTGCCGTTTGTACTGGGGCTCTCAGATTGATGATGTTATGAGAGGGAACAACGGTAATCTCAGAATGTCAGGATTTATTAAGTTACTTAATTTAAAGCATCCACCAGAGAGTAAGAAGCTGTTAAATGCAAGGATTTCTTCATCTGCTCTTTTCTCAATCTACTCGAAATACAGTGTATCATAGAAGACAAATCCAAAGCGAAAGACAGGAAACAAGATAATAACTCTAATAGACCCATTTAAAAGGTGGTTGGAAATCAAATGAATAGATTTTTATCTTGACACTGGGTTGCGAAAGTGTCTGTCCTCCTTCAAACCTGGGCAAAATTACCAGTGCCATCTTGCAACAGGGTAGTTTTTCTGATTTTAGATCAAGGTGAGAATTCTTGGTAGAAAAATAAAATCATCAGAATAATACAGCTAAAATCCAGGTTTATAGAAAGAACAATGTTGAGAGCATGTCCTCGTAGCAGGAAGCAGGGGAGTCAGGAGATTTGAGCGACCCTCACATTTAATTGTGAAGACCTGAAATCATATCTTATTTCATTTTATTATCCCAAATACCAAACTTTATTAGTAGTGTGTAATCTTATTAAAATATATAATTTGTAAAGGAGAGGACCCTCATTAAACTCAGGAGATCACAAAGACAAACAAAATACATGAAAATATGAGGGGGTACTTTTTAGAAACAATAGGGGTTCACCTGGAGAGGAAAAGAATGAAAAAGGTAATTGAGGTTTGAAATGATCAAAATGTATTTTATACGTGCAAAAAGTTAAAAAATAACAAAGGGTGAAGAAAACAGTTCCGGATATCTTGAATGTTTAAAGTATTTTTTTAATAACATACATTGCGGTTTTGAGTTTTTTGCTTTCTCCCCCTCAGAGTGTCCTAACACCACTGCACACCTGACTGGAAGGATGAAGCAGAGTTGGGGACTGCAGCTCTGACTGGGAACAAATGCCACGGGGAGGGAGAGAGAAGGTCTTTTGCAGTTATCTTAGTGTTATAACCCTTTAGGCAAAGGCCTTTCCCAGCTACCTTCAACGAGACAGTACTCTTAGATGATCTTGGGCCATGCATAGACCTATAAGCTCAGGGTGGGCTTGCCCACTTACACGTTATTCAGGGTGAACCATGGGTTATAGAGTTTTGGGGAAGGGTTTGAGAATATCCAGAGTGGGAATAGGTCATTGGCTAAAAGCTAGGGTACTAGGATGCCTCATTAGCATGGGGAGCCACTCCATTAATCTCAGAAGCAGGATTAAGAAACATTCAGATAGTCTGTGTAGGGTCTGTGATCCCTCGGGAGAATAGGAAGCCCCACTGACAAAGGGAGTCCATCGTATTTTACTGACCACTAATGCCAGAATTTGACCTTAGTAGCAAGATTTCTAGAAACTACATTCTCCAATGACGACTGCCTAAAAATGAAAGGTCTTAAAAACATGAGTTTCACAGTTTCCAGAGTTTGATACTACATTATCACTTTGTTTTATCTCCATTGAAGTTGATCATTTCATTAAATTTTTGTTTGTTGCCTATAATGCATACAGTTTTTCTTGGTTCTCTTTAGTTCATCAAATTAGATTATTGCACATTTTACTCTCCGTCTTTCTTTGTCTCTGTCTCTGTCTCTGTGTCTCTCTCTCTCTTTCTCTTTACACACACACACACACACACACACACACACACACATATATATATATATATCCACATATATATATATATATATGGAAGACCTATGTATGTATGTGAAATTTTTCAAAATTTAGGTATCTATGAGAATGGTTTCTTACAATTTCAACTCTAACATTATCAACATAATCTGACACTTATCTCAGACAAATGAAAAATAAACAGGTCTTTTTAGGCTCTCCTCTCCTGTACACAAGCTACATTATACACAGAGTAAATGGTAGCACCCTTCCTGACATTAAGAAATATTCAGGCTGGATAACTAGAAATCACAAGGAATTACAATTACCAAGAAACAAAAACTGGCATATTTCTCTGATTTTGTAGAACACTGGCCAAGATGCTGGGTATATTTGCATGTGACAAACTCATGATGTCTCTACTGAAGGAGGGAGATCTGGAACACATGCACAGCGATGGCAGTCTTGTGGGCTCTCTCTTACACTGCTGATCTGGGAGACAGACGCTGAGGTTCAACACCTCAGACAAGCAGTCCTTGCAAGATGGCAGGCTTAACTATCGCAAGTTAGGAGAAAAGCAGAAAATTTGACAAGTGTTGCTGCTACTTATGTTAGCAGCTCAAAAGCAATTATATTTTTTTCAACAAAAATCTGACATGTGGACCTCGTAAGAGAATATGTCTACTTAACACAGAAAACAAATAAGAAGGAAGAAATTTAAAAGATAGCTGATACTAGAGAAAATGTTGTTACCTTTACCAACAGCAAATATTATGCACAGAGAGTCTAACTCTAAATTTCAATGAGTTCTCTCACAAACTGCCTATTTATTTTTAGCCTAATAATACAGTACACTTGGCCTCCAACAAAAATTATAGCTCATGTAAAAGTCAGGGTAAAGCATCATCTTAATAGATAGGATAGTTATTATAGAACCTGGTACCCATACTTTCAAACGTTTAAAATATCCAACCGATATGTTTTAAAAGTTAGGGCTAATACTAAATTGGAGAGAAAGGAAAAATGGAAAACATCTGGGTAATATTCAGCACAGATGAATGCATAATGAAGAATCAGAAGAAAATGGAGAAATTACAGATGTGGAAGCCAAGTGATGAATACTTTTGATAGGTTTACCAGAGATATACAGATGGCATGGTCTTTTAAGTAGATGGATAGGAATTTTCTGAATTTAAGCAAGAGATTAAATAATGAATGAGCCCAAGAGAATGTTTAAGAGGTATAAAACAGTGTACTTGGAAAACCAGATTGAGGAATAACACATAGAATGATAGCCTTATAGACACAAAGACTTAAATTGATAAATATTAAAGAAGACGAATAATACTAGATATCAGAATATGTGTTTAGATCTCTGTGTCCCAGTCACTAATTATAATAAATAGAAAAGTTGTTGAAGAAAATGCTGACATTCCGCTAAGAAAATCTCATGGTGCTCTCTGTGCCTGCTTTACCCATCCTTCAGAAGGAAGCAGACTCCGTGAAAGGAATTTACACTGGTCATTCTAGTTGAGAAAGTCAACATTGTGCTATAAGAAATAGGACTATAGCTGCAGTTTGCTCTGGTGATTTTCTAGGGAGCTGGCTCATATGCTTAGAATATTAGTTGTGTATCTATTGCTATGATAAAACACTATGACTAAGGGAACTTAGCAAAGAAAGAACTTAATTGAGCTTACAATCCCAGCAGGCAAATATCCACTTATTAGTGAGTACTTACCATGCATGTCCTTTTGGGTCTCAGTTACCCAAAAGGACATGCATGGAAGAGAGGAACATGATCAGGTATTGTGGGGAGAACTGAAGCCCTGAGGTCCAGCAGAAAGAATGGAAAGAGGCAATCTTGGGAGGTAGGAGGTGGGGAGACCCTCTAGAATATACCAGAGACCTAGGAGGTGAGAGACTCTCAGGTCTCAAAGGGAGGGACCTTAGATAAAATGCCCTACAGCAGGAAAAGGGAACTTGTAGACCCCACCTCCAGGAGAAAAGCAGAGCATCAAGTGAGGGGTGGGGTTTCCATCCCACAGTCAAAAACTGTGACCCATAATTGTCCCTGTCTGAAAGAACTGCAGGGGCAAAAATGGAGAAGAAACCGAGAAAAACGGAGACCCCGCAACAATCCCAAAGTGGGATTCAGATCCAGGGAAGGCCCCAACGCCTGACACAATTACTGAGGCTATGGAGTGCTCACACACAAACACCTATCATTACTGCCCTCTGAAAGACCCAACAAGCAGCTGAAAGTGTCAGATGCAGATACTTACACCCAACCAATGGATAGAAGCTGCTGACCCCTTCGGTTGAATTGGGGAAAGCTGGAAGAAGCTGAGGAGGAGGGCAACCCTGTAGGAGGACCAGTAATCTCAATTAACCTGGACCTCTGAGATTTCTCAGACACTGGATCACCAACCAGGCAGCATACACCAGCTGATATGAGGCCCCCAACACATATACAGCAGAAAACTTCCGGGTCTGGGTTCAGTCAGAGAAGATGCACCTAACCCTCAAGAGACTGGAGGTCCAGGAAGTGGAGAGGTCTGGTGGGGTGGAAGGGGGTGGGGCCATTCTTATGGAGACAGGGGTCAGGGAGGTATGGGATGTGGAACAGTAAGAGGGTAGCCTGGGAGGGGGGTAAAGTCTGAACTGTGAAAAAAGTTAAAAAACAAAAAAATTAAAAACATACTAAAAAGCATATTAAAAAACAAAACAAAAAACAATTCCAGGGGTTTAGAGTCATAATGGTGAAGTGAATATATAGTGGCAAGAACCACTGAGAGCTCCCATTTTGAACTATACCAGGAAGCAATTATGTGGATGGTGTAAGACTATTGAAACCCCAAATCCTTCTATTCATAATACGCCTCCTTAAGCCCACTTGATCCCTCTCAAAGAGTTTCACTAACTAGGAAAAAAAGTCAAACACAGAAACCTGTGGAAGTTATTTTCATTCAAACCACCATGTACAGAGTAGCATTAACTGGACCAAGTTATTGTACAGAACTCTGAATAATAGCACAGTCATGCTCCAAAACTGAGTACTATGGGCAGGATACACAACCCTATCTGAGGAAAGACATGTTTATGAAAACAGTTTCGGAAGGTAGCTTGTCAAAAGTCCTCTGGTTATGTTCATCCTCCTGCCTAAAAGACTCAGTTGATTTCTCTGTTGATTCCAAGAAGATATGCTCCCCACCCACTTCCTGACTTTAAGAATATGTAACAAATGTGAGATCTTGGGACCTGCAAGTGCCTCCAGGCTAGCTTGATTCCCACTGGATCCAAGATCTTCTGCATGTGTGTCTGCTGTTTCTTTATTTCCACTGACTAGGTTAGGTCAAGCCCACAGCCATCCAAGTCATGGCCTTACCACACATACCATGGTTTATCTTACCTCAGATCTTTTCTATAGATGAGTTGGGTTCCAAGGTGGCATTATTGAAAGCTAAAAATGGCAACTGTTATATGACCTCATCATTTAGCTGATTTAACATCTGCAGTCAAGAAGCAGGAATGTAGAAGACACAGGAGGGAACAATGAAAATGTCCAGTCCCAGTGTCCTTTTTCCCAACAAGAAACTCCAGGAGGTTGTAAAAATGTGCATATAAAAGTCAGAAGAAGAGAAGCTCTCGTTTCTGATTGAGAGTTATTTGGAAATGGTCTAGATCAGTACTGAATCTAGACACCAAACCATGGAAAATACAGTGAAATTTAGTTCACGGAAACTATAATGGGCAAAACTCCTCAATTTTTTTAACACGAAAGTATTTAATGGGATAAATAAAAGTTAGCATTAGGTAGCATTAATATCATGTAATGTTTTCTAATATGTGACAAAACCAATACAGATAAAACTTTCCTAAATTCCACAGAGGTTTCACTTCAGAATAGATACAAGTGCATGAGTAAATAAATGGCATATGCGACAGTGCCGTAATGAAGTAGAATGAATCTTGTGTCTAAAAGACACCAGTAGCCGAAACCATGGCCCTCTGGCTCTTACAAGCTTTATGTCTCATTTTTCTCTGATCTTCATAAGTCAAATATCAAGAGTGCCTAATATCCACAATCCCTAACCATTGCTAAACAATACTCTCGCAACACCCAGTTGACATGCCAACTTGGTTAGGAAAATTTCACAAGGTCTTACACCTATGTAAAGAACCAGAGGCAGTTAAGGTCTGCAGAGAGGCAGAATGCATTTTTTTTTCAAAGACAAGCTCCCTGATAGGTCATTCAATCCCAGTGGTCAGCCCTAAACACATGCACATATGAGCAACTCATTAAATGGACTCAGTAGCTGGAGCATACATTCGTGTGTGTGTGTGTGTGTGTGTGTGTGTGTGTTTGTGTGTGTGTGTGTGTGCATGTGCATTAAGTGTGTGTTATGAATATCAAGAGAGAATGGAGAACAGAAAGTATTTAAAAGGGGACAGATGGGAAGAAATTATGTAACATTACTCATCTATAACTTCCTCAAAAGATAAAGGAAACCTTCAAGTTTCATTGAAAATATGCATTTTGCATATAATGAGCACAACAATCTCTAAGGAGGATAAATGCAAAGATGTTCACAATATAACACATTTTAATACACACCAAATTACTTTGAAAAGAGCAGGTAAAAAGATATTCATCATATTCAAGGGTAATTATTTAAATACATGGGCTTTTAATCACAAAGAACCAGAAAGGCGTCTACACCTCCATTCTATACACAGGGCATAGGTTTCCATTTACTTCTTCATTTACTTTTAGGCATTACAGTTTACATATTATAATGCAATATCAGTTTACTTTTACCTGTAAATTTTTTATCTTATCCTCTCAGACGTGTCATTTTAATTGAATTTACATTATATAGTCATTTCACAATTTAATATTATTTCATAATATCCAGCTTAAAATACCTTTATTCCTAGTCATGTGTATATGGTTTAGTTTACTGTCACTGTACAGATGTCTGTCTTCGTCTGATACTCTTCTGCTTACAGGCTGAGATTAAACATTTCATACAATGTCATGACTTTATTGATCATAAATACCTTTAGTACCGATGTGTGAGAAATAGGTTTCACAAGCTTTTTTTCTGAAAGATATTTTTATTTGGTAAAGAAGTGTTGTTTAACTGTGGGATGGTAACCCTGTCCCTCACTGGATGCCCTGTCTTTCTATTGGGTGTGAACTCTAAAAATTCCCTCTCCCCATTGTTGGACAATTCCTCAAAGGTCCCTCCCTTTTGAGTCCTGAAGTTCTTTTACCTCCTATGTCTCTGGTACATTCTACAGGGTGCTCATCCACCTTCCACCCCAGAGGTTTGCATATTTCATATTTCTATTCATTCTTCTGGTCTTCAGGACTTCTGTTTCCTTTTCTTCCTGCCCTCTCCCACTCAAATCCCTCCCTCCCTCTATCTCCTGTGATCATGTCTCTTCCAAGTTAGATTGAAGCATCCATACTTGGGCCCTTCTGTTTGTCAACCATGAGTTCTTTGGATTGTATCCTAGGTATTCTGTACTTTTGGGGCTAATATCCACTTATTAGAGAGTACATCTGCACTCGGGACGACATTTTCTAGTTCTATCCATTTGCTTGCAAAACTCATAATGTCCTCATTATTAATAGCTGACTAGTATTCCACTGTGTAAATCAACCACATTTTCTGTATCCATTCTTCTATTCTAGGACATCTGGGTTTTTTTCCAGCTTCTAGCTATCACAGATAGGGCTGCTATGAACGTAGTGGAACATGTGCCCATGGTGTATGGTAGGGCATCTTTGGGGTATTATTCCCAAGAATGGTATAGCTGGGTCTTCAGGTAGATCTATTTACAATTTTCTGAAGAACCTCCAGATTGATTTCCAGAATGGTTTACTACATTGGAATCCCACCAGAAAAGGAGATTCCTCTTTTTCCACATCCTTGCCAACATGTGCAAAACCTGAGTTTTGATCTTAGCCATTCTGACTGGTGTAAGGTGGAATTTCAGGGTCTTTTTAATTTGCATTTCCTTGATTATTAGGACCTTGAACGTTTCTTTATGTGCTTCTCAGTCATTCAAGATCCTCTGCTGTGAAATCTCTACTTTAATACCCCATATTTGATTAGCTTCTTGGGTTCTTTATATATTTCAGATGTTAGTCCTCTATTGGATATTGGGTTAGTAAAGATTTTTTTTCAAAATCTGTAGGTTGCCCATTTGTCCTATTCATTGTATATTTTGTCTTACAGAAACTTTTCAGTTTCATGAGGTTCCATTTATCAGTTGTTGATCTTAGAGCCTGAGTCATTGGAATTCTGTTTAGGAAAGTTTCCGTCATTATCAATAAGTTTGAAGTTCGTCTATTAGATTCAATGTATCTGGTTTTATGTTGATGTTGAACTTTAGCTTTGTAGATGGTGACAAATATGGATTGATTTTCATTTTTCTATATACTGACTGCCAGTTAGAGCAGGACCATTTATGGAAGATGCTTTCTTTTTCCACTGTATAATTTTAGCTTCTTTGTCAAGGATCAAGTTTCCATAAGTTTGTGATTTTATTTCTGGGTCTTCAATTCTATTGTATTGATCAACCTGTCTGTCTCTGTACCAATACTGTAAAGTTTTTATCACTATCGCTCTGGAGTATAGCTTGAGGTCAGGAATGATGATTACTGCAGAAGTTCTTTTATTAAGAATTGTTTTCACTATCCTGGATTTTGGCTTTAACATGTGAAATTGGCAATTGCTCTTTCCATGTCTTTGAAGAATTGTGTAGGAATTTTGATGGGGAGTGTGTTAATTCTGTAGATTGTGTTTGGTAGGATGGCCATTTTTCACTACATTAATCACACCAATCCATGAATATGGGAGATCTCTCCATTTTCTGAGGTCTTCTTCAATTTCTTTCTTGAGAGATTTGAAGTTCTTGTCATATAGAACTTTCACTTGTTTGGTTAGAGTTACCCCAGAATATGTTATATTATTTTTGACTATTGTGAAGGTTGTTGTTTCCCTAATTTCTTTTTCAGCCTGTTTACCATTCATGTGAAGGAAGGGTACTGATCTATTTGAGTTAATTTATCATCCACCCATTTTACTGAAGTTGCATATCAGTTGTAGAAGTTCTCAGGCAGAATTTGTGGGTTCATTTATAAATTCTATCATATCCTTGGCAAATAGTGTTACCTTGACTTCTTCTTTGGAAGTTTGTATCCACTTGATCTCCTTTTGTTGTCTTATTGCTTTAGCTATAACTTCAATACTATATTTAATAGATGCAGAGAGAGTGGACAGCCTTGTCTTGTCCCTGATTTTAGTGGGATTGCTTCAGTTATCTATCCATTCAATTTGATATTGGCTGTTGGTTTGCTGTACATTTCTTTTATTATATTTAGATATGGGTCTTGAATTACAGATGTGTCAAATACTTTTGACTTGAAGTATGCTTTTTTAGCATCTAATGAGATGATCATGTGAATATTTTCTTTGAGTTTGTTTACATACTAAATTATGTTCATGAATTTTCGTACATTGAATCAACCTTGCATCCCTGGAATGAAGCCTACTTGATCATGGTGTATGAAGGTTTGAAGTGTTCTTGGATTCACTTTGCCAAAATTTTATCGAGCAATTTTGCATTGATATTCATAAGCAAAATTGGTCTGAGGTTCTCTTTCTTTATTGGGCCTTTGTGTATTTTAGATGTAGGAGTAATTGTGGCTTCATAGAATGAATTAGATAGTGTTCCTTGTGTTTCTATTTTATGGAAATAGTTCGGGGAGTGTTGGTAAGTCTTGGGATTTGCTCTTCTTTTAAGGTTATGCAGAATTCTGCACTAAAGGCATTTGGCCCTGGGCTTTTTTGGTTGTGAGGTTTTTAATGACTTCTATTTCCTTAGAGTATGTGAGACCATTTAGATAGTTTTCTTTGATTTAACTTTGGTACATGAGATGTCTAGAAAACTATCCATTTCATCTAGATTTTCCAATTTTGTAGAGTATACCTTTTTGTAGCAGGACCTTAGGATTTTCTTGACTTTCCTTAGTTTCTGTTATGTCTCCCTTTTCATTTCTGATTTTGTTAATTCGGATACTGACTCTGTGCCCTTCATCTTGTTTCACTAGAGTTTTTCTCTTTTGTTGATTTTCTTAAAGAACCAACTTTTGGTTTTGTTGATTCTTTGTGTTAATCTCTTAGTTTCTAATTGGTTTGACTATTTCCTGCCATCAACTCTTCTTGGGTGTGTTTGCTTCTCTTTGTTCTAGTGCTTTAAAATTGGGCTTAAGTAATTTTATTCTCATAACAGTTGTTATGTTTTTTCCTGCTTTTTAAAATACTTTGGGAAAATTACATTTTTGCACATTTTAAGTTTACCCTTCATAGGCAAGACTTGTCAGGAAATGACCACACAACTTGGCCTGGCTTCAAATTCATCATTTTCCTGTCTCAGATTCCACTACAAAAGGCAAATTTAAAATACTTTCTCAGATACATATTTTAAATATTTTGTGCCATATTCTACTTTGCGGACTTGACTTTCTTACATACTTGCTTGGTGAAGTAAAGCTTTTATTTTCTGTATACATAAAAGATTATTTTAAGTCTTTTATTTTCTCTTTCATTTTTAAATGCACATTTTCAATCATTTTTTTCCGGAACATTTCCTTGTATACACGTGTTGAAAAATGTTCTCTTAACAGTCAAGAAGGACCTTCTGGGGATATTCAGGTTCCACCTCTGTGTCATTCTGTCAGAGAAGCATTGGCTCTAGCAGGTTCTAACTTCCTTCAGCATGGCTAGGAACATCTGCAAACAGAAGAGGAGATAGTAGCCACATTCGTATAAGAAATTTCCTGATCTTGCTTCATGTAATAGAATGAAAATCAAGGAGCCAATGTATTTCCAATGCATAATTAGTATTTAAATCAATAATAAGGAAATTCTCTGGTAATGGACAAATTATACTGAGGTAAATAGTTCAAAGTATACAGAGATGGCATACAGAACAAAGATATAAAGAAGGTAAAGCCTATACCAAAGGACATATTATGTCTACACAATAGACTGCAAAAGACAGGCCTGACATTTCTGACCATATCAGGGATAGTGAGGAGATACCCAAAGTGGCATCTAAGCAAAGTATCACATGCAGTTTCTGAACACCTGGGCAGTTCTGTCCTTCAAATTAATGCTTCCCTGACTTAATTAGCTTCAATTTGGTAGGCGAGCTTTGCTCCATTGCCCTCAATTTTTAATGTTTTTGTTTGCTTGTTTTAATAAACTTTCTGCAGAAGGGTTCTCAGTGCTCCTGAATGCTAAGATTCTTTTAAGATTTTTAGAGTATTTTGTTACCTTTCTCCTTTCACTCTACTTTGATTTTTGGTCATACATCTTCTCTTTTTCATTATTATTTTAGCCATCTATGTAATTTTTGTATGTCTCCGTATTACTGGAGTTAGAATAGGAATCTTAAAATGGTTATTACTATATATGGGAAAGAGTGGGGGTTGCCTGGAGGGAGTTGGGGGATAGGATAAGGAGTAAATATTATAAATATAAATGTAAAAGGTACAAATGTATAAAAATATGAACATTAAAGTTATAAATTTATGCAAATATTATAAATATAAATGAAAGCCTCCAAAATAAATTGATATTATTAAAAGAAATAAAACACAGATCAGCTCCTCAGTTAATGAAACAGGGAAGTCAATATAGTTTATAAAGGATGAATTCAATCCAGCGTTTTGAAATTTCACACTAAAATTTGCAATAAAAATCTCAACCAGCCATATATTTTCCTGATGGGGAAAACTGTGTGAAGATGGTCCTCATACTTCCTCGCTTACATAAGGAATTCTCTGATTGGATTTAATAAAAATCTGATAGCCAAGTAGCTGGACAGAACGTAGAAGGCAGTTCTTCCTGAGTGGGAGAAAGCAACTCTCAGAAGAAGAAAGAGAAAAGTCTTTCCAAGAGACATGAGAGGAGACAGATGTGACTAGGGTCCTGGAAGGTACAGCTAGCCTCATGGCTAAATGGAGCTAGGTGCCCGTCTTAACTTAGATGAGGTAAAACCTAAGCTTTGAAATATTCAAAGATATATGTGAGGCTACTTGGGGAACTAGCTGATTAGGAATAACTGCCACCATATTAATTTTCAATATTAATTCTTACTACACTTTTCAAAAAGTGTTATTTTATTTTCTTATCAATAGAAGAAGGGTAGACAGAGTGTGAGCTAAATGAATTATAATATTTGAACAATGGCAAAGATAAATTAATTAAAAATTCTACAAGTAGAACATATGGGATCTATGAGCACTACTCAAAGTTCAAACCTATGAATTATAAAACAGGGAAAGATAGTACTTTAAAGAGAGTCATCACAGAACAGTGTTCCAAATTTAGAGAAAGAGATGGCCATGGTGATCACAGAGGATTTAAAACACCCCTTCAAAACCAAATAAATGAAAAATGATTTATCGACACCATATTATGGTTCTGCACACTTAGTATACAGAGCAAAGAAATAATATCGTGAGCTACAACAGAGGAGCATCAAGTCACATGGGAAGGCAAATTTTTCCAGAACAAAACTAAAGGCCAAAAGGACATAGCACTATGCACTCGAACTTCTGAAAACCAATAACTGGCAGCCAAGATAAAAATGCCCCCAAAATGAGTCCTTCAAACCAGGGGAAATAAAAATCTTCCATAATAAACACAGGCTAAAAATGGGAGGGCACTATTCCAAAAGATGATTTTCAGGTCAAAAATGTTATACAGTGAAGAAAATAACACATCTATGGGGGTACAGAAACTAAACTGTAACACTAAGTAATAAAATGGTGTTTAAGAAAATACCAACGTTATTTTAAAAGTAAAAAAATGCAAGGTTTAAAGACATACATTTTAATAGCTTGATGTTGATGTTCTTAATTTTTAATAGAAAGATATTGACTATAAGTTTGGTCTAAACTATCCTTTACATAAGTACTATTTATTTGGGATTTTGTTAGTTTTGTTCTTGTAGAAATGTTTGCTTACTTGTCTGTTTTTTCAAGACAGAATTTCTTGTGTAGCCTTACTGTCCTATAACTTACTGCGCAGATCAGGCTGCCCTCAAATTCAGAGATCTACCTGCCTCTGCCTGTAGATGAAAATAAACACACTTTTTTGGCAAACATGAGCACAGCGTTAGAGTGAAATTATGGAAAAATGTATTCTAGGCACATGGAAATCGGAAACAGCGGCTGTTTTGACAAAATAGACTTTAGACTAAAATTAGTCTGAAGCAATAAAGAATGTCACTTCACACCGATTTAAGAGAACAATCGGTAAAGGGTATATTATAATTCTGAATGCATATGCATTGAATGTAAGCACTTCATATCTTACAGAACAAAAGCAACTGGACGTAAAAGCACAATCTGACCTCAGCACAATATAAATGGAAAAATTCAACTCATGACTATCACCTATAGATATGGCATCCAGAAAAATAAACCAAAATGAATAGGTATCAAATGGGAGAACAAATGAAGTACACTCAACACACATCTATGGAATATGAAATACATATACAAAAATAATAATTTATTGAAAATGCTAAAATATTAAAATATTTTTAAAAGCTTCAGTATAAAATGTTTCGACATTATGTGTTTCTAACACTGCTATATTATTAGGATAAAATCACTAGATTGTAGGGGGTTGGGGATTTAGCTCAGTGGTAGAGCGCTTGCCTAGGAAGCGTAAGGCCTTGGGTTCGGTCCCCAGCTCCGAAAATAAAGAACCAAAAAAAAAAAAAAATCACTAGATTGTACTGTTCTAATATATTATAGGAAATATATACTAAGGTAAAACAGACGTATTATAGACCTGCTATGTTTTAAGTATACAATTTAGAGCATTTTGTACATCCCTAAAATTATATTCCCCACCCCTGAATGTTTGCTTGGGTACATTCTCGAGGTTTATGTAAGTGGATTAATAGTCTCAACACTTTTTGATTAGTATGATCATCCTTAGTTTTATTTTTATTTTAATCAACGGTTCATTTCCTTTAATTTGAAGTAGCATTCCATTACAGTGATATCCTACAGGTATATGACTTTTTAATAATGAGAAGGTAATATCAACAGTAGATTACATTATTTTTGTCAATGAATATTTCTTTTCTCACTTGGACCAGAAACTGGTCGAAGGGTTCAGCTAGGGGAGTGAATGAATTGGAAAAGCTTCGTTGCACTGATAGAATTGAAAGTTCTGGATTTTTAAAAGAAGTAAATCACATATCCAAACAGACAGATATGCAAATGAGCACTGAAGCTTCATTAGCATGGAACCATAGTCAACATTATTGCCCATGAAAGAGACAAAGAGCATCTGAGTCATGATATGGGTGATACTCACACTTCGAAGACTAACAGACTGGTTTAAAACTAATTGCGGCATTTTATGTCTCTACCGGCAGCGTGGGAGACTACGAGCTCTACGGCATCCTAATGTTTGCTGTGATCGATGACTTTAATTTCCACCATTTTAATAGGTGTTTAGTGGCATCTCACTGTGGTTTTCATTTACACCCCCTAGTGACTAATGATTTTGAATATTTTTTCATTTGCTTATTTGCCATCTGCAAATACTCTTCAGTAAAGAACCCATTAATCCTCCTTCCTGCGGATTCCAGCTGGGTCAGATCTGGATCCGTTTTTTAATGATTGATTTTTCTCCTCATTGGGGGTTGCGTTTTTCTGCCTTTTGTATCGTGATAAACTTAATGGCTATCAGATTGTGACATTTACCTTTTTAGGCATGGTTGTTTTCTGTTCTTATAAATGCCCTTAAGCATGATCCAGAATGCTTACCCTTAGAAATAGTATAATCCTTTAGGGCTTTGAATTTGTAATTTATTATCTACCAAGCATATAATATACTCTGCATATTTAAAGGACTCATGGAAGGACAATTTTCTCTAAGAAAGTCAAGACTTGCTCTTTATTTAAAACATTTTTTTCTAATAATATACTTTTATCATGATTTTTCCCTTCCCCCAGATCTTCCCCATCTCCATACCCATTCAACTTCAAATGAAGATCTCTTCCCCAAGAAGATACACATAATAATACTACAAAGATATTTAAACAAATATAACACATAATAATACTACGAAGATATTTAAACAAATATAACAACTATCCCAACATTAAAATGATGAGTAAACTGATAGTATGATATTCTTGTCATGCTGTAAACACTTGACATCATTCTGAACCCAGTAGCAGATGTCACATTTAGCAGAGAAGTGGGAAGACACTGAAAACTGGTCCTCTCAGATTAGAGCAAGTGGCAATAGGACAGATGAGGGCTGTCATCCGTGTCTAACAATAATTCATCTTCAAAACTTAGATGCACTTACAGTTAATGAGGTTCATAAATAACCTATTGATAGATAAAAAATAATCTTTGATGAATTTAAATTTTAAAATCAAACTGAATACCTCAAAACAGATAGTGTTTTTTCCCCAACATAAGAAACTTATCTTAAATGTCATATTAAGGGTAGACATCACCAAGGATAGGATTCACATACTTTGGTATAAAAGTCAGAAAGTTCTTTTCCATAAATCAAAAACCTGAATTGACAAATGTCAAAATCAGCCCACCAAGTATAAAGCATACATCAGGAAAGAGAACACTGGGAATTAGAGAATTAAGGTAAATTCTTGGAACTGCACGTGTTCCTTTATGTCAATAGAAAAGCATGATTGTTTAGTTTTAAAAATTAGGAAGGGGAAGCCCTTGGTCCTGCTAAGACTGAACCCCCAGTGAACGTGATTGTTGGGGGAGGGCGGCAATGGGGGAGGTGGGGAGGGGAACACCCATAAAGAAGGGGAGGGGGAGGGGTTAGGGGGATGTTTGCCTGGAAACCGGGAAAGGGAATAACATTCGAAATGTAAATAAGAAATACTCAAGTTAATAAAAAAAATAAAATAAAAAAAAATTAGTTACACACACACACACACACACATATATATATACATATATACATATGTGTATATATATGAAATAAATAAATAATCTAGGTCATAAAAATTTTAAACATTTTCTTAGTTTCTTAGCTAATATTTGATCAAACATGCAAATTACAAATGCAAATTATTACCATAACACACATTTTATACTGATATTTTTCCAATAGTTATTGTATTAAGAGTTGCCTACAACATACAAATAAACTGTATTATTCTATTTAATACTCATAATATCCTTAGGAAACTGGTATTTATTTATGTCACTTTACAAAACTATATAAACAAGAGACACAGAACCACTTAAATCCTGACCAGACACGCTGTCACAAAGGTAATCTGTAGCTTGAACTTGGTTGGTCTGACTAGCCATTCTATCCCCTTAACCAGACCACTGGGCTGGGAATGAGGTCAGACTGACCCAGGAAACTATTTATGCTCATGGGATCAGCATTTGAGCAACAGCCACCATCTCACTGAAGCACCCCAGAACTTCTTACTTGAGCTAACTATAACTTAGGACCCATTGATCAACATCCCTTCACACTCCCAAGTCCTTGCAAATCACCACTGTCTTTTCCAATTTTGACCTGGATTTCTTTTCAGATTCCACATAAATGGGATTATATGATTCTTCTTTTTTAAAAAAAAATCTATTTATTTAATGTATAAGTACACTGTAGCTGCCTTCAGACACACCAGAAGAGGGCATTGGATCCCTTTACAGATGGTTGTGAGCCACCATGTGGTTGCTGGGATTGACCTCAGGACCTCTGAAAGAGCAATTACTGAGCCATCTCCAGTCCAAGATTATATAATCCTTATATTACTGTATCAGGCTTATTTTCCTAAACAGAATGATACTTCATTATTCCATGTTATTTAAATTACAAAATTTTGTCTTTTTAGGGTTAAATAGTATTCTGTTACACACACATATACGCACACCCCGTCATCTCTCCCATTTAATTACTTTTAATTAATAATTAACTTATTAATTATTACCAAATTTATTCTCAATATCAGCTTATTGATTTTGTATAATGGTGGCTTGTCTGTTATTATAGACAACAAAATTACCCACATACACAAGACTGGAATCTAAAACCAAGAGAAAAACTAAAGCAGTGGAGAAATTGCAGGAGACACGAAACTGACTTTCACTAAGAACACTTAACTCAATTCAGTGGAAAATGAGTTTTTTCTGTTATGTGCATGTTTACTTTGTAAGGTTCGTTGTCAAGTATGTCACTTTGAAAAAGAATAACGTTATTTCTATTTAAAGATGAGTTTTCACTCAGTGAAAGATTTTCACCTTCTTTCTCATTGTTCTTCTTCTACCTTTTGTTCAACCACCTCATTTTCTTATTTCACAGAAACACAACTGCACAAATATGTGTTTTAGACCAAATAGTTTCAAGTTTGACTTTATCAAGAAAAGAGTAATCAAGTATTGACATTTATAGAAGACTATAAAAAATTAACCAACCTAAATATATTTTAATATTTATTTGTTGTATTATATATGAACAGCAACACAAAATATACTTCTCAGAGTGTATAACCTTCCATGCGTTCCCTGTGACATTATACTTATCGCTGTACTAGAATATCTCAACTAAACAATTTTATAATAATGATTTCTACAAAATGGTGATGCACTAAAGTAATGGAATATTACTCAGCTATCAAAAACAATGATTTTATGAAATTCATAGGCAAGTGAATGGAACTGGAAAATATCATCCTGAGTGAGGTAACCCAATCACAGAAAAACACACATGGTATGCACTCATTGATAAGTGGCTATTAGCCCAAATGCTTGAATTACCCTAGATGCACAGTACACGTGAAACTCAAGAAGAATGACCAAAATGCGAATGCTTCACTCCTTCTTTAAAGGGGGGACAGGAATACCCTTGGGAGGGAATAGGGAGGCAAAGTTTTGAACAGAGGCAGAAGGAACATCCATTCAGAGCCTGCCCCATGTGTGGCCCATACATATACAGCCACCAAACTAGATAAGATGGGTGAAGCAAAGAAGTGCAGTCCGACAGGAACCGGATGTAAATCTCTCCTGAGAGACACAGCCAGAATACAGCAAATACAGAGGCGAATGCCAGCAGCAAACGACTGAACTGAGAATGGGACCCCCCGTTGAAGGAATCAGAGAAAGGACTGGAAGAGCTGGAGGGGCTTGAGACGCCATATGAACAACAATGCCAAGCAACCAGAGCTTCCAGGGATTAAACCACTACCCAAAGACTATACATGGACTGACCCTGGGCTCCAACTGCATAGGTAGCAATGAATAGCCTAGTAAGAGCACCAGTGGAAGGGGAAGCCCTTGGTCCTACCAAGACTGAATCCCCAGTGAATGTGATTGTTAGGATGAGGGCGGTAATTTTGGGAGGATGGGGAGGAGAACACCCATTGAGAAGAAGAGGGGTAGGGGTTAGGGGGATGTTAGCCAGGAAACCAGGAAAGGGAATAACAATCAAAATGTAAATAAGAAATACCCAAGTTAATAAAGATGGAGAAAAAAAAAACAAACTTATGTCATTTGCCTAGAATTGAGTCTTAATCCTATAGTGGCATCAAATTATTTTATCCCTAGATACACATTCATTTTACTGTAAATTATAATAAGCACAATATAAAGTTCCAAACCTACACTTCTCATATAGGGGAACCGCACAAGAACTGTACAGAGGTACTTTTTGTACAATGTACAATCGTGTTCAGGAAATTACACAACTACTGACTTGAACAAAATGCAGGCTTGGAGAAAAAGGTGAACTGCTGCAAAAATACAGAAAAAAATGTATTTTTTTGACTATTTTGTCATATCCCTGGAGCCTTCACCCATGTGAAGAAATAAATAAAGAAAAATATGAAGTTTCATTTACTGCTATCCTATAATGAAATAAAGTAATTAAAATTTAATAGCCATCAGCCAGAGTACAACAAAGACAAAGCTGTGAAGAAAAAACCAACAACATTTATGAGAAACTTATAATAATCAAAACAGAATGGTGCAGCCACAGAAAAATACATGTATATCAATGGAATCAAATAAAGGGCCCAGACATAGGTCCCTGTAACTACGACCACCTCATATTTGGCAAAGATGCCAAAAATGTGTATGGGCGGAGAGATAGCTTGCTCAGCTGATGGTTCTTGAACAGAAAAAGAAAAAGAAAAAGAAATGGATACCTGGTGAAACTCAATTCTCTCCTGGCACCAAAATCAAGCATCTCATTGTAAACATGATAAAAAAAAGTAGGGACTACGCAACAATAAATACCTAGATAAGGTCCGTCTGTGCAGGGCTCCATTCACTCAGGAAATAAGGCTAGCCATTAACAAATAAAGCTCATGAAATTATAACATTTCTGTGGTGTAAAAGAAGCTATTAGTCTAGAGAAGAATGAGAAGAATGGGAGAAAATACATTGGCGCAAACGGATATCTATATTATGCAAAAATGTAAAGACATAAAAAAGTGAACAACGCAACATAAAATGGATGATGAGACTAAACAGACTGTTCCGGGGACAAAGAGGAGACAATAGAAATAAACAGTTTCTGAAATGTTCAACATCATCAGACACCAGGGAAATGCACATTAAAATCTTTTTGAGATTTCCTCTCACCTCAGAGAGAATGACTTTTTATCACAAAATCAAATGACAAAATATTTTGGCAAGTACATGGGGTACGGGGAATACTTTCCTGCTGTCAGTAGGAATGCAGGCTGGTTCAACCATCATGGAGCTGTGCTGGAAGCTTCCTTCCTGCTGACTGGTATTCATAGAATTAGCAGATCTAGGCAGGTTGCTAGGGGAGAAATGTCATCAACAATATAACCCAGTGATGGATGATGCATGCTACATTACTATCCTGCCAGTCAAGATATGGCCAGAGGAGAAATACTGGCGTATTTGTCAGGGCAACTAACCATTCTCTGATCAGATCCAAGGCCCACTTCAGGGAGGAAGGGGACACATGACTAGTATTGGAAACCTACACACCCTATGGGAGGAATCTACTAGTGATGTTTTGGAATAATCACATGTACTTCAACTGCATTCTAAACACTTACATTTATGCCCATAGCTGGGTGCAACAATCAGCCTTCATTGACAAAGCCACTTCCAGGAGAGGGCAACAGTCAAAGCAGAGACTCCTAACTGATCAAGATGCTGAGAATAAGAGACTTCAGGAATCATCACGCATTCAGGAATGGTCACCCCTAAACGACACATATAATCTAGATCACCTACTCTGAAGTTCATAAACTGTGGAAGAAGAGCATTGTAAGGGCCTGAAGATGGAGAGGTGTGTCTTCTCAATATCATACAGACATTGCAATCATAGACACATAGCAGCTGGAACCACTGCCCAAGACTTAGAGATAAGCTATGGCTGTTGCAATCCTGAATGCACAGCAGTTACGACCTGTTGTTGTAAAAATATAAAAATAAAAAAAAAAAGTATCATTGTCTTTTGCCCTCCTAGGTCCGCACCGCAGTGCCCCAAGATATCTGCTAGAAACACATCCTAGCCGCACACTTTCCTACACTCAAACCCTCACATAAAAGAACACACAACACAATAATCTTTGACCCAATTGGTAAGATATAATTGCCCACTTAAACATACAAAGCTCGGTACCATCCATCCCTTGAGAACATTAATAACAACCTGTAAATACACAGAGCAGAATCTTAACATCACCTGCCACGGCTTCTCTTCCTCTCTCCCTCCTGTCTCTCCTCTCTCCCCTAGTCTCCTCCTCTTCCTTCAAACTTCTCTCCCGCCCATCTTTCCTTCTCCTCCAATGACAGGCCTCCTTCTATCCTGTACCTGCCTCACCTGTGACATCATCCTACAACGACCACTGCACAAGACCTAACAGAATAAATGCAAGTAGGAGATAGATTCGGGTACTAGTATGTTGGGTCAGGATGTGGCTAGAAGGTAATGGTGAGAATACAACCATAACACACATGAGTGTAGAATTGTCAAAGATCAAAAGGTATCTAATAGCAAAAGGTTATCTCAATGTGCATCATCATGACCTTTCACGTCAGCAAAGTATGCTCTTTCATTCAATGGGACATAATTAGAATTCTTTTTTATTGCAATAAATAAAATAAGACTTTATTTTAGTATTGTGGATGAAAAAGTGTTTGTAATGGCAATTCTACTAGGCTGTGCTATGGTATTCCTGGAACACCTTTATAGCTTCTGGGCTGACGTGAAACTGTAATTCATTTATCAGGACAATGAACATTCTAACAACAAACAAAAGTCACAAGCATGTGTGACTAATATCTTAGCAACATTGGATGCAATCGATTTCAGTGCTGTCCACTCTTTTAGTGTGAGGAGTTGGTTGAACTCTCAACTCTCCATTGCTTGAAACACTCTTGTAATCATGGCCACATTTTTAAGCAACAGAACTTATTTTCATGATTAGGCAGCAATCAGAGCCTATATTCACATGAAGCTTCTGGATAAGTGGACTTCAACCCATGGGTCATGACCCCTTTGAGGGTTGAATGATCCTTTCACAGGGATTGTCTAAGACCACCAGATAACACAGATATTTACATTTTAAATCAGTAGCAAAATTGCAGTTATAAAGTAGCAATAAAAATAATTTTATAGTTGGGGGTTACCATGACAAGAGGAACTGTATTAAAGGGTTGAAGCATTAGATAGTTTGAGAACCACTGTTTTGGTGAAAGACCTAACATCTCCTTATATGCTCTGTATGTGGAACAGCTCCTCTGTACTCAGTCAAAAGTGCACACTGCTGTCTTACTACCTCTAGTTCAACAGCCCCACACGCATCCACCAGTAGTGGATTCTCCAATAAGGCTCTGAAGAATCTCTAGCCAGATCAACCCAGATCCTTATCTCCTCTGTTCCATCGATGTCATTAGCTGACTTCCTCCCCATTTATTTTTCTCGTCTTACCACATAGGTTCAATACCATCCTTAAAATGTGAGTACCCAGCCCACAAGTCTACAGAAGGATCAAACATAGATCAATTGCAGATTCGCTTGCCAAGTTCTGCTTTCACTATGCTTTTAAAATACCCATTGGCATCCATCTGTGCCACACAGGATATTTAATGGGGTGTTCAGATTTGGCAACCTCCTGATTAATAGCTCTTCTCCTCTTCTGTAGGTGGAGGACTAGAAATAAGATGGATTCCTAGAGTACATGAGTGAAGGCAAGATTGAGTTGCTCTGGATTATAAAATCCCTCACCTAGATCTGTCAGGAATAATCTGTTCTTATAAGAAACTAGATTTGGTGGTGAGTAGAGAAGAAAACAAAACACAAGATATACTTGTTTTGAGGATCACATATGGGACAGAGAATCATGTTTTCTTGACAACAATGTCTCAATATCCCAGCATCCATGATAATCTGATCAACTAAAAAATACTGTTAAAGTTTGGTTTGCTTCCGACTCATATTCGAAATCTTCAAAAAGTGAGGTAAGATTTCTAAAGTATGGAATCAAGTCAGTAGCAAAGTCAGACTTCAATATTAGTCCTACTTTTTAAATCCTAGTGTTGTTTGCATTAACTAAATTATGAAAGACTGTATTTTATGGGTTTTCCTCCATTTTTATTTTCTTATTAGAAATCCTAGAACAACCAAACAGGGTAACTTTGCATCCATATTTCTTTTTTAGATGCATGTTACCTCTTAAAATGCACATGTAGCTATTCCCTTCTCCATGACTGGTTACAGAAGAAGCCCACTCTAGAAAAACCCATTTATCCATTATCCACTGGTCAGTGTAAATAAATATTTAAATTAAACACAGTATAAGAACCCAACTTCCTATTTCTGAGCTAAATCTCACCCTCAAACATTAAGCAAAATAATTTAGCTACATCTATTGATTCCTTTGTCCTATTTAACATTTTGTTCAAGTTGTTTCTTTTCCAGTAAACAGGACTCATTTAAATGAGGATGTAGGTCAGTGGATACTTAGCATCTGTGAAGCCATGAGTTCAATCCTTGGTACGTTTGGGAGAAGTAATTCTATCCTATTTAATCTTCATAATCTCCATTTCCTGCAAGTCTTTTAATAACTTAAACTATCTTTAATTTCACAGTCTTTCTTTAGTGATCCTTGTCATTTTTTTCTGGACTGTTCGAATCAATCAGTCTCTATAACTTTTCTAACAAAAGGTTTCTTTTGTTGCATAACTTTCAACTTTTTTAAACTTCTATTCATAATGTTATTCAAATATCTTAGTTGGGCATAGCAATTGATACTTTTAACTCCATTATTTGGGAGGCTGAAGCAGGAAGTTCAAGAGTTCAAGACAAACTGGGGTACAGTAAGTTCCAACCTAGTCTGCATCGAAAAACCAAACTAAACTAAATCCAGATGACATAATAATAATTTTTCAAATACCCATTTAGGCTATACCAATTGGATTTCATACTCTCCCTTCTGTATGACTGAATAATGATGATTCTACTCATGTCTTCAAGATGATCACCAGAACAGTGAAAGTGCTGTCTATGATTCTTCTGGTGTGATCACAGGAAAATGACTTAGACTCATGCACTTTTTCTTTTTTTCCTCCTTCCATTTTTTTGAAAGACCAATTTTATTATGAAATGAGAAACTGATGGGCCAAAGGAAGGTTTGGAAAGAGATAAGGATGGGATGGGTAGGCCCCACTTTACAAGAGTGAGAAGAAATTGACCATGGCAATTTAGAGGAAAGAAAGTGGGTCTGGGTGAGTATGGACCCTATGAGTGCCCCTGGCAGACTCTTGCCGAGTGTGGGATATGTTATAACATTTCCTTTCATATGTCAGGGTTCAACAAGTGACTGGATAAGGTTTTGCTGAGTGCGCAGAGACCTTGCAACAACCAACCCTTCATTCAACAAGAGCAAAACAACCCTCAACTAGCACTCTGAGAAGCCAGGGTATCAGCCATTAGGTTTTAAAGAGGGGTTGAAGAGACAAATTTTATTAACTCTCACAACAGTATGCTGTTCTGCATTTTATTAATGCAGCTATTAAGGTTGTAAAGGCAAACTTTAGAAACCATTAGTGGTTAGAAAATGGGGGGTGGAACTTCTTAGCCTATTGTCAGCTCCAACCTCACCTATGAGAATATTTTCTTTCTCTATTCTAAACTTTTCTCTTGGTCAAAACCTTATAAGATAAGCTGGTGCATCCTAACTGACTCCACTCTCTTGAAAAGAGTAGTGATGCTTGGATGAACCTAAGTAGCAGTTCACACAGCCATTCGTAAAAACGCCAGGGAAGGACTTTCAGTGACTGAAGACAAGGAATAGGGAGCATAGTATGTTAGTCCTAGTATGATCCTTAGTTCCAGAAGGCTGGTAGAATGGCCCTTCTTAGACTTCAGGGAGATGCGGTGAGATATGTTTTTCTCTGGCTTTTCTTCAGCCAAGCATTATTGACCCGCAAGGACTCAATTCTCAGGATACCTCCAAGCAGTCACACTCATCGGTCGACATTCTCTATCCCGCGGTTGATTTCGTCCTTGAGTGGGACGCGGAACTTCTAACTGTGAAGAGTGTTTACCTCCACTGGACAGCCCAAGGCCAGATTCCACGCATCTGTGGAAAATTTCTTCCTCTCACTACACAGTCACAAAGATGAACTTCAGGTTCCTGCTAGAGCCTTTTAGTGAGATGAGGCTATCCCCCCTGAGTTCGTGCCCCTCACACAGGAGCTATAACACCTAGAGTTGTAATAGATGGTGATACACTCACATCCAAGTTCACATAACGATTATAAAACTACTTGGAAGTTAAATAGTTAAAAATTGTGTGCCAGTTGTTCAAACACTATCCATGTACTCCATAGGATGCTGAAGTCCACAGCGGTGACACATGTATTTAATCTCAGCACAGGAGAGGCAAAGACAGGTAGATCTCTCTGAGTTCAAGACCAGTCTGATCTACAAAGTGACTGCCGGGACAGAGAGAGCTACACAGGAAGACTATGTCTTTTTTATTTTTTTTTATTTTTGGGGTTTTTTTTGGATAATTTTATTTACATTTCAAATATTACCTCCTTTCCCAATTTCCTGTGCATAAACCCCCTACCCAATCCCCCTTCCTTTCTTCTATAAGGGTGTTCCCACACCCATCCACCCACCCGTCCCTGACTCCCCTCCCTGACATTCCCTTAATGGCGGGGGGGGGGGGCAGTCAAGCCTGTCTGAACCAAGGGCTTCTCCTCCCAATGGTGCTCAAAAGGGCTCCAATACAAATGCAGCTGGAGCCATGGGTCTGCCCACGTGTACTCTGAATGGAGGTTTAGTCCGTGGGAGCTCTGGTTTGTTGGTATTGCTGTCCTTATGGGGTTGCAAACCCCTTCAGCTCCTTCATTCCTTTTTCTGACTCCTTCAATGGGGACCCCGTTCTCAGTTCAATGATTGGCTATGAGCATACATCTCTGTATTTGTAAGGCTCTTGCAGAGCCTCTCAGGGAAGAGCTATATCAGGCTACTGTCAGCATACACTTCTTGGCATCAGCAATATGTCTGGGTTTGGTGCCTGTGTGTGTATGGGCTGGATCCCCAGGAAGGGCAGTCTCTGGATGGCCTTTCCTTCAGTCTCTGCTCCAAACTTTGCTTCCCTATTTCCTCCTGTAAATATTTTTGTTCCTCTTCTAAGAAGGACTGAAACACCGAATTTGGCCATCCTTGTTCTTGAGCTTCATGTGGTCTGTGGATTATATCTTAGGAAATCTGAGATTTTGGGCAAATATCCACTTATTAGTGAGTGTGTTTTTGTTTGTTTGTTTTTTGTTTTTGGGTTACCTCATTCAGGATATTTTCTAGTTCCATACATTAGCCAATGAATTTCATGAAATCATTGTTTTTTAATAGCTGAGTAGGACTCCATTGTATGAATTTACCACATTTTCTGTATCCATTCCTTTGTTGAAGGGCATCTGGGTTCTTTCCATCTTCTGACTATTATAAATAAAGCTGGTATGAACATAGTGGAGCATGTGTCCATGTTATATGCTAGAGAATCTTTTGGGTATGTAGAGCTGGGTCCAGTGGTATTACTATGTCTAATATTCTGAGGAAACACCAGACTGATTTCCAGAGTGGTTGGACCAGCTTGCAGTCCCACTGACGATGGAGGAGTGTGCCTATTTCTCAACATCCTCGCCAGCATTTGTTGTCACCTGAGTTTTTATGTAAGCCATTCTGACTGGTTTGAGGAGGGAATCTCAAGGTTGTTTTGATTTATGTTTCCCTGATAACTAAGGATGGTGAACATTTCTTTAGGTGCTTCTCAGCCATTCAATATTCCTCAGTTGAGAATTCTTTCTTTAGCTCTGAATTCCACTTTTAAATAGGGTTGTTTGATTTTCTGGAGGCTAACTTTTTGAGTTTTTTATATCTATTGGATATTAGCCTCCTATCAGATTGATCTTTTCCCAATGTGTTGTTTGCAGTTTTGTCTTAATGACAGTGTCCTTTGTCTTATAGAGGTTTTGAATTTTATGAAGTCCCATTTGTCAATTCTTGATCTTAGAGCATAAAGCATTGGTGTTTTGTTCAGGAAATTTTCCCCAGTGCCCATGTGTTCAAGGCTCTTCCCCACTTTTTCATCTACTAGTTTGAGTGTATCTGATTTCATGTGGAGGTCCATGATCCACTTGGACTTAAGCTTTGTACAGGGTGATAAAAATGGATCGATTTGCATTCTTCTGTATGCTGACCTCCAGTTGAACCAGCACAATTTGTTGAAAATGCAATCTTTTTTCCATTGGAAGGTTTTAGCTCCTTTTTCAAAGATCGAGTGACCATAGGTATGTGAGTTCATTTCTGGGTCTTCAATTTTATTCCATTGATCTACATGTCTGTCACTATACCAATACCATACAGTTTTTTTTATCACTATTGCTGTATAATACAGCTTGAGGTCAGGGATGGTGATTCCCCAGAAGTTCCTTTCTTGTTGATGATAGTTTTTGTTATCCTGGGTTTTTGGTTATTCCAAATGAATTTTCATATTGCTCTTTCTAACTCTATGAAAAATTGAGTTGGAATGTTGATGGTGATTGCATTGAATTTGTAGGTTGCTTTTGGAAAGATGGCCATTTTTACAATATTAATCCTGGTGATCCATGAGCATGGGAGGTCTTTCCATCCTCTGAGATCTTTTTTCATTTCTTTCTTCAGAGACTTGAAGTGCATGTCATACAGATCTTTCACTTGCTTGGTTAAAGTCACACTGAGTTATTTTATATTGTTTGTGACTATTGTAAAAGGTGTCATTTCCCTAATAACTTTCTAAGTCTGTTTTTCCTTTGAGTAGAGGAAGGTTACTGATTTGTTTGGATTAATTTTATACCCAGCCACTTTGTTGAAGTTCTTTATCAGGTTTAGAAGTTCTCTGATGGAATTTTAGGGGTCACTTAAGTATGCTATCATATCATTTGCAAATAGTAATATTTTTACTTCTTCCTTTCCAATTTATATCCCTTTGACCTCCTTTTGTTGTCTGATTGCTTTCACTAGGACTTCAAGTACGATATTGAATAAATAGGGAGAGAGTCGGCAGCCTTGTCTAGTCCATGATTTTAGAGGGATTGCTTCAAGTTTCTCTCCATTTCGTTTGATTTTGGCTACTGGTTTGCTATATATTGCGTTTTTTAGGTATGGGCCTTGAATTTATGATCCTACTAAGACTTTTAACATGAAGGAGTATTGAATTTTGTCAAATATTTTCTCAGCATCTAATGAGATGAACATTTTTTCTTTGAGTTTGTTTATACATTATATTATGGCGATGTATTTCCATATATTTAGCCATTCCTGAAGCCCTGGGATGAAGCGTACTTGATCATGATGGATAATCATTTTGATGTGTTCTTATATTCTGTTTATGAGAATTTTATTGAGTATTTGTGTGTTGCTATTCATAAGGGAAATTGGTCTGAAGTTCTCCTTCTTTGTTGGGTCTTTGTGTGGTTTAGGTATAAGCATAATTGTGGCTTCATTGAAGGAATTGGATAGTGTTCCTTCTGTTGCTATTTGTAAAATAGTTTGGACAATACTGGTATGAGGTCTTCTTTGAAGGTACTTTAGAATTCTGCACTAAACCCGTCTAGGCTTGGGCTTAGTTTTAATTGGTTGTCTTTTAATAACTGCTTCTATTTCTATAGGAGTTATGGGATAGTTTAGATGGTTTATCTGATCTTAATTTAACTTTGGTACCTGAATCTGTCTAGAAAATTGTCCATTTCCTCAAGATTTTCTAGTTTTGGTGAGTATAGGCTTCTATAGTTAGATCCGATGATATTTTGAAATTCTTCAGATTCTGTTGTCATGTCTCCCTTTTCACTTCTGATTTTGTTAATTTGGATATTCCCTCCGGCTTGTCTGGCTGAAGGTTTTTTTTTCTTGTTAATTTTCAAAAAAAAAAAAACAACAACAAAAAAAAAAAAAAAAAAACAAAAAAAAACCACAGCTAATGGTTTTGTTGATTCTTTGTACGGTTCTTTTTGTGTCTATGTGCTTGATTTCAGCCCTGAGTACTCTTAGGTGTGTTTGCTTCTTTCTGTTCTAGAGCTTTTAGCTGTGCTGTTGAGCTGCTAGTGTATGCTCTCTCCAATTTCTTTTTGAAGGCACTCAGATTATGAGTTTTCCTTTCAGCACTGCTTTCATTGCATCCCATAATTTTCAGTATGTCGTGCCTTCATTTTCAATAAATTCTAAAAAGTCTGTAATTTCTTTCTTTATTTCTTCCTTGACCAAGTTATCATTGAGTAGAGCCTTGTTCATCTTCCATGTGTATGTGGGCTTTCTGTTGTTTTTGTTGTTACTGAAGACAAGCCTTAGTCAGTGGTGATCTGACAGGATCATGGAATTATTTCCATCTTCTTGTATATGTTGAGGCCTGTTTTGTAACCGATTATATGGTCAATTTTGGAGAAGGTACCATGAGGTGCTTAGAAGGTATGTTCCTTTGTTTTAGGATGAAATGTTCTATAGATATCTGTTAGCTCCATTTGGTTCATAACTTCTGTTATTTTCTCTGTATCTCTGTTTAGTTTCTTTTTCCATGATCTGTCCATTGATGACAGTGGGGTGTTGAAGTCTCCCACTATTTTTGTGTGAGGTGCAACGGTGCTTTGAGCTTTAGTAAAGTTATTTTTATGAATGTAGGTGCCCTTGCATTTGGAACATAGATATTCAGGATTGAGAGTTCATATTGGTAGATTTTTCCTTTGATGAATATGAAGTGTCCTTCCTCATCATTTTTGGTAACTTTTGGTTGAAAGTAGATTTTATTCAATATTAGTACAGCTATTCTGGCTTATTTCTTGGGACCATTTGCTTGGAAAATTGTTTTCCAGCCTTTTATTTTGAAGTAATACCTGCCTTTGTCACTGAGGTGTGCATCTGTATGCAGCAAAATGCTGGGTCCTATTTACAGATCCAGTCTGTTAGTCTATATTTTTTATTGGGGAATTGAATCCATTGATGTTGATCGATATTAGGGCCCAATGATTGCTGTTTCCTGTTATTTTTGTTGTTGGAGGTAGAATTGTGTGTGTGTGTGTGTGTGTGTGTGTGTGTGTGTGTGTGTTTGTGTGTCTATCTTCTTTTGGGTTAGTTGAAATTAGATTACTTTTTTTTGCTTTTTCTAGAGTTCAGTTTCCTTCCTTCTGTTTGAGTTTTCCATTTATTATCCTTCATAGGGCTGGATTTGTGGAAAGATATTGTGTTAATTTGGTTTTGTCATGGAATATCTTGGTTTCTCCATCTATGTTAATTGAGAGGTTTGCTGGATATAGTAGCCTGGGCTGACATATGTGTTCTCTTAGGATCTGTATGACATTTGCTCAGGTTCTGCTGGCTTTCACAGTCTCTGGGGAGAAGTCAAGTGTAATTCTGATAGGTCTGCCTTTGTATATTACTTGACCTTTTTCCCTTATTGCTTTTAATATTCTTTTTGTTCGTTCGTTTTGTGCATTTGATGTTTTGAACATTATGGGACAGGAGGAATTTCTTTTTCTGCTTTATAATGTATTTGGAGTTCTGTAGGCTTCTTGTATGTTTATGGGCATCTCTTTCTTTAAGTTAGGGAAGTTTTCTTCTATAATTTTTTGAAGATTTTTACAGGCCCTTTAGATTGGGGATCTTTGCTTTCTTCTATCCCTATTATCCTTTGGTTTGATCTTCTCATTATGTCCTGGATTTCCTGGATGTTTTGAGTTGGGAATCTTTTACATTTTAAATTTTTTTGACAGTTGTGTCAATGTTTTCTCTGATATCTTAGGCCCTTGAAATTCACTCCTTTATCTTTTGTATTCTATTGGTAATGCTTGTGTGTATGCCTCCTTATCTCATTCCTGTTTTCTATCTCCAGGGTTGTTTATGATTTCTTTATTGTTTCTATTTCCATTTTAGATCCTGAATGGTTTGGTTCAATTGTCTCATCTGTTTGGTTATCTTTTCCTCTAATTCCTTAAGGTATTTTTGTTTCCTCTTTAACTGCTTCTGGCTGTTTACTTGTGTTGTCCTGTACTTCTTTAAGGGAGTTATTTATATCCTTCTTAAAGACCTCTAACATCATCATGAGTTGTGAATTAAAATCAAACTCTTGATTTTTCCAGTCCTTTGGGGTATCCAGGGCTTGCTGTGGTGGGGGAACTGGGTTCTGATGAGGCCAAGTGGCCTTGCTTTCTGCTGCTTAGGTTCTTGCCCTTGCCTCTCACCATCTGCTCATCTCTGGTGTTAGCTGGTCTTGCTGTCTGTGACCTTCCTGCAAACACTCCTGGATACTGGTTTTCTCCCAGTGGGATCTGGGTACAGAGAGTTGTGTCACAAAGTCAGCTCCAGGCACAGGTAGAAACCAGAAGGATCCTGTCCGAGACTGCTCCTCAGTTCCTGTGTCCAGAGGGTTCTAGTCAGGTTCCTCTTGGGCCAGGAATGTGAGCAGGCATGCTGGTCTCACCTGCGATCTCAGGATTATCCATACTTTTGAGAGTCCATCTCTCTAACCCCTGGGATCTGGATACAGAGAGCTGTGGCACAGGGTTGGTTCTGGCCGCAGGCAGAAACCGGAAGCATCCTGTCTAAGACTATTCCTAAGTTCCATTTCCTGAGGGCTCTAGATGGGTCTTTTGGGGCAGACGTGATATTACATCTTCTCTCAGGTGTAACAATGCTCCTGGAGACTGGCTTTCTCCTGGCACAATCTGAGTACAGAAAGCTGTGTCACAGTGTCAGCCTAGGCGTCAGGAGATTATGTTTTGAAAAAAGCAAAGCAAAACAAAACAAAACAAAAATGATGAACTAGATCATCACCGAAAAAAAAAACATTTTACAAATTCTGTCATGTGTTATGTCTATTGTAGATGGTCGGATGGCCATACGGAGGACATGGCTACTAGATGGAGATAAATCCACAGCTGCACAAGACATATGTTGCCGGCTAGAGGAATACCTTGCTCAGGGGAACAGAGTATATACATGAAGCAATTCTGGGTATCCCCAGTTTAGCAAGTCCAGAAGGATATCATAGCTGCCCTGATAGGTTCTAGGGGAAGAGACCAAAGAGTACAGGGTCCAAGGATAGCTACTGCAGGACGCAATGGTGTGGAAGCCTCTGCTACAGTATCCTCCATTACAGGAGCTACTGATACTTGGAAGGCTTCTTCTTGCCATTCTAACCAATTTTCACCACCCCTTTGGGACAGTTGCAGCTCATCCATGGACTAGGATGACAGGAAGGTGACAGGATATTTTGAGTAAGCTGTTTAAGTAAGTCTGAGTCTCCATCAACCTGGAAAAGTGGGTTGCTCTTAGGTGACAGATTCTTAAGTGGTAGCACCAGGGCAGAAGAAAAGAGATAGAAAAGCTGGGACCAGGAGTTCTTGCATAAGGTGATGACTTATGTCAAGCAAGTTTATTAAAAAGGACAGCTTCTCATGTACTATATGCAGGAGGAGAATGGACCAAGGCCAACAGAAAGCTAAGTCAGACAATGTTGTCAAAGAGAAGACAGGACAACTCAGATGCTGCTGCCTTAGGATTGATAACCAAAGCCCATCAGAGGAGAAAGCTGAGAATAGCCAGGAACTAAAGTCATAACCTCCAGAAGGCCAGCCCATACTGGAATTTTCCAGGTATGTCTCTGGCAAGGACATAGAATGTTATTCCCTTTATCATTTCATCAGGGCTTGTGAGAAAGCTTTGGATCCATGCTGAACTCTGACTGGGACTCTACCTTGGCAATACCCAGGAAGTCAGGCAGATGGGTAACTGTACTTCCAGGGAGTCTATCACTCTCCTGGAAAATACTTCCTGACTAGAACATAGGTGTACTCTGCCCCCAGCAGCTACCTGCACCCAAGGCTTTAGCTACAGACTTTAGATTTTCATTTATAAAACGAATTGACTATCTTTGACTCTCCTTCCAAGAGGATAATTGTGATAATTAAAAGTTAGACATGCTAGACCCTGCTATATGTAAATGCTAGATGCTATTATGGCAATAAAGAAGTGTCTATCACTCAAATGCATAGAGGTTTACTATGCCTATAAATGACTGTAAGACTCCAACTTACAACTCCTCATATTCAAGTTGCATGAGGTTGGTGTTAAAGGGAGAATTTTAAGTTCTTACATTTTGTGCCCATGCCATAAATCCCCGTTGCACTAACTTTTGAATTTTGCTTTTACTTTTAGCAGAAAAGAAAGACAGAAAGGTGAAAAATCATGAAACATCAGCAGTTATAAAGTACACATTACAGGGTTCACAGAGACTTTGAAGTTAATACTTCCCTGAAGATGAATCTGTGTGGAGCCTTGAGCATTCACACATGAGCGCAATGAATAATAATATCCTCTAATTGCATAATGCTTTTTCTCCGGGAGCTTAAAGTGCCTTACATATTACAAAATCATGCAAATTTATACCTTTATATAAAGTCAGAAGCTAAATACGTTCCAGCCAAAAATGTTAACTTAGAAAAGAAAGTGGGGCTGACAAAATATTGTACACTTTTCAGTGATAATGATATCAAATATTTATAAAGTCACCAGTGTAAGTCATGGATTCCTCAGCGTCTGTGTGTTGGGGTGAGGAGGTCAGTGAGCAGTGATCATCCCATGCAAGTTAATAGTCATCATACATATTGATTTTACTCATAAATGAGTAGGCTAAGGATCTTGAAGGTTGTGTGATATGACCAAAGCCTTTCAGTTATTATATAATAACCTAGGGCTCATGTCCATAGTCCATAAGGTGTCCATAATCCCACTTCAATCATACCTGCAGTTTTCAAGTTCTCCCTAGAGTGTACCCACATGTCTTGCAGCTCTGTAACTATAATAATGGAAATGTTAGCTATGTTTAGGGAAAATTCTCAATATATCAGAGAAAATAGAGTTGAGCACTGGAAAACTAAAACAGGAAGGGAGCACCAAACACCAAGATCACAAAACAAATACTAGAACTAAAGAACTTTAAGTCCCTTACCCAGTGGTTTTTTGTTTTTTTTTTGTTTTTTTTGTTTTTTTTTATTCTGGTAGAAAAAGTCATCTCTGGCCACATACTTAACATTCAAGTATAACTTATGTAGTGACCATAAAACAACTAAACATGAAGTCTCACTGAGGCTGGTGAAGGGCCACATGCTGCCCAAGGAAGGACCACAGGCTCTGGCCTTGGTTTAGTAGGTAAGGAAAAGAACTCGGAGGCAGAAAGAAAACAGAAATGTGGAAGGAGGAAGCTGAGGAAGGAGGAAAAGAAGAGGGAAAGGATATTATTTCAAAAATAACTTTATTTTAAGATAACCTCCTAATATAATTGTCTGCAATGAGAGGTCTGGAGAAAGAAAAATTAGCTTCCTTGAAGCCAATGCCAAGCCTCATCAATACATAGACAGACAGATACAGACTCTCTCTCTCTCTCTCTCTCTCTCTCTCTCACACACACACACACACACACACACACACACACACACACACACACACACACTGAGAGGGTGGGTGGGAAAGTAGTTCATTGGGAAAATGCTTCTTGGGAAAACGTGAGTATCCAAGATGGATTGCCAGAACCCAGGAGGCATGATTCTGTGCCCATAAATCTCCTAGTCGGGAGTAGGAAGCAAATGAATTTCTGAGCTGGCTGACCAGCTAGTCTAGCTAAATTGGTGAACTCTAGATTCATAGATAAACTCATAAAAGTAATGTCTCTGGAGATAGTGGTTGGTACGTACTATTAACAGTATGTGCTTTTTCACAGAAAGGGGGTAGTGAGGGAGGGAAGAAGGAAGGGGGGAAGAGAGAGAGAACGAGAAACTCCTGTAGGTTCTGAAACTGAGAGCGTATTTACATTTGGAGGGAAAGCATCTGAATTTGCAGCATTTGTACAGATTATACAACAGCCATGAGAAAAAGATTAATAGAAATATAACTGATGAGGTTATGTATTTGAGCCAGAAGAAAAATTACTGAAGAATGTTGTATAAATCCTACAAAACTACATTGATAAGATCCATAACTAATACATTACTTAAGAATGTTAACTAGGTCCATGCGGACTCCTACATTAAATAGAGGAAGTACAGCAGCAATGTAAACAGAGAACATGCGCCATAAATGTGACATAGCTGCATACGTGTGCTCAATTGCTTTAAAATTGTTGGTCGTCCAGTCATTTCTCTTGACCAATGCTTGACTTAGCAATCCCTTTAGGCTTTTAAGAAAAAGAAAATTGGAGCAGGAAGCTGTTTTTATTCAAACCATGGTAGCTAGATAAAGCAACTTTTAGCACCTACAATCCAACCCCAAGCTGGGTTCTCTGGGAGCAGATGCTGTTAGAGTTTGAGGTGCAAGATGTTTTAAAGATCAACGGCTGTGGCAGAAGGTGATGGAAGCAGGCTTAGGCAGAAAGAAGTCTCACTGAACTACTTATGAAATAAGGCCTGGCCAGTCACGTAGGAGGAGCTGCAGAAAGTGTAGCCCTGACATTTCCTTTGGGTCACGGGACTGGACCTTTCTAACCTCATCTACAATGTATATGGGAAGCCAGGAAGCAAGGAATCTCAGACTGGACACAGATAACAGCAAAATCAATGCTGAAAGAGTCAACAGCTGACCATGGCTATCAAACTTGCTCCTGAAGGACTCTGAATTACCAGAGAGATCAATGCTAGAGCGCATGTCAGAAAGAGGCATCCTTATTTGTATCTCACATGGATTTTGATATTAATATTTACATATTATACATACAGAATTGTTATTTTTTAATATTGCAATGAGTGAATTGTTCAATTGCTTAGGGAGTAGCAGGAGCAACCCTTAAAATTTTGCAAGAATTGTCTCTCTCAAAATTTTAAAGCAGAGATCTGTTTATCGTTTCACGAAGTCCCTCCCATAAGGCCCACTGTACTGAAGAGCTGTCAGTCCTGTAGGAATAAGATATGGAGGATTATAATGAAAAGTATATGGCCCAAAACACAAAAGACTGCCTTCATGTCCAATTTCTTTCTTTCCTTTTTTTCTCTTTTGAATTTTCTTACTTATTTTGTATAAGTGTATTGTGTGTGTGTGTGTGTGTGTGTGTGTGTACGTATGTGTGTGATGTGTATGAGAGTTCACAAGTTGACAGTGAAGTTCACAATAAAACTCACCAGAGTCAGTTTTCTCTTCCTATCCCATAGGACCTGGGGATTCAATAGAGGTGGTCAGACCTTGAGGTAAGCACTCCTACCTAGTTCGTCTCCCTCAAGCCTAGTTTTTAGCTACTCAAAATGAGTCTTTCTATTACTGCATGGAGCTCTTATAATACTTATGCCCTTAATAAGTCCTAGCACTAGACATATATATATATATATATGTATATATATATATATATATGGAGAGAGAGAGAGAGAGAGAGAGAGAGAGAGAGATGACTTTAACCTTGCAGATCAGATCCTTTGGAGCTATAATTGACCACGTGATATCTACTATAAAAATGAGAGTCAGAAAATACCCAATCCACCGTCCAGTAGCTCACAATATGAAAGTAGAAAGTATCGAGTCTCCCTGCACCATTTGTTAAGAGCCCCTTTCCCTTAATTAATATCTCCAAAGCCATAAGAAACTTAACACTCTATTATAAAGCATGTGATGGGTACTTTTCCTATAACCATGAATATATGTTCAATATAAAATAATTTTTAAATACTTCACAATTCAGAATTCTTTGTAAAACAAAACAAAACAAAACAAACAAGAAACCTTGATTTCTTTTCACTCATATCCCAGTCTTGAGGATCAACTAGGGGCAAATGCATAGAGTCAGAAAAAATATGTAAACCACCAACCAAGGAGTACACATGGGACGACTGATGGCCCCAGCCACAAATGTAGCAGAGGATGACCTTATCCCGCACCAATGAGAGGAGGAGCCCTTGGCCCTGTGAAGGCTGGATGCCCCATATAGGGGAATGCCAGGGTGGGAAGATGGGAGGGAGAGTGTGGGTCAGTTGGAGAACATTCTCATAGAGGCAGGGGGAGGGGAGAAGGGATAGAGGGATTCCAGAGGGGAAATCTGAAAAGGGGATAATATTTGAAATGTAAGTAAAGAAAATATCCAATTAAAAAAAAGAAAAGAAATGAAAAAATGTAGCCTAAACGAAGACAAACTTTAAGTATATAAAAAGAAGCAGTAAAACAGAAGGGTATCTGCTTAAGAAATGTGGGAGAAAGGCTCTATTGAGCCTACAGAACGAAGTGGGACGGTGTTGCCCATCTTTTATCTCTTGATTAAAACATTGGAGGAAAGAATTGTGGCATAGATATCGAGGGGATAGTGAGGCCTAAGGAAACCATGGGCATTAGTCCCAGCCTCCTTGAGCATCCCCAGATATATGCAGCCATATGTTTTCCTATGAGGCAGATGGTAGCAGGGCTTTTGGGCTTTCTGTAGCACTAGCCCAGGTTTCACATGAACATTCTAGACTCCTAGGAGACTCTTCAGGTTCTGGTTATTCAAATCGCTTATTCACTCTGTTACCTAAGCTGTTTTCAATGTCTGTAATGAAGCATCTACGAACCCTTGGCCCACTGCAAATATATCTTAGCAGGTTTGATGGAATGAGTTTCCTTTCCTGAGGTAGACCAGAATGCAGTCAGAATGAGGAGAGCATGTGGTAATGCACTGCTGAGTACAGCTCATGAAGGACATTGCAGATAGCAGGCGGAAGTGGTCCAGTAGCCAGAGCCCAGAAGACACAGCCAGATAGATAGCAGCCCCAGGCTCTTAGAGAAGGCGAATGTTAAAGAATTAGCAAGTAGATTGAATATTGGGTAGTATCGAAACATCACTGACTTTAAGGATCGATATTTATAGAAAAGATGCATTTTCTATATTTGGAAATGTATAAAGTAACTAGAGTTAAAGGACACCAGTGGAAGGGGAAGCCCTTGATCCTGCCAAGGTTGGACCCCCAATGTAGGGGATTGTTGGGGGTGGGCAGTAAGACGGGGTGGATGGGGAGGGGAACACACTTAAAGTAAGGGGAGGGGAAGGGTTAGGGGGCTTATGGACAGGAAACCAGGAAAGGGAATAACATTTGAAACGTAAATAAGAAATACCCAATGAAAAAAGAGAAAAATAATATATTGTGCTGCTGTGAATAACCATTAAAAACTCTAGAACAGAAGAGAAAGTAAAGTCAGCTTGGCAACTGATAACAATTATTAAATGAGCGTGGTTAGTAATGAGTATTTCATTTACATTTTTCTTAAACTTGAAAGTATGCTTGCAGAAAGTGATTAAGTCAGAGAATGTGGGAAAGAATTTCCCTATTCGTATATGTGTGCTTTGTCACCAGAAAGCAGGCAAAGGCTCTTGAGAAAAATAATGATGTTATGTACACACAAGACATAGGTACACACAAGACATAGGTGCCTTCTTCTGGGAGCAGTGTGCATTCTCAAACAGCCTTACTGCACATGACAGTGAAGATTCATACACTACTAGCAGACACACAGATGCCACCAAACCCCTGTCACTTCTGTGGAGCATCAGAAGGACCTTCTGTTCAGCTCCTCTCTGGTTCATTCTTCAGCATTCTCACCCCTCTCCAGGCACTAGAAATATCTTAATAATGAGACTTTCCCTTTAGGATTTCAAGGTGAAGAAGCTAAAAATTTAATCTAACCCATCCCTTCCTAAGCAAATTTCCCTTTACCTTCTTAGATTCTGTCTTAACTGACTAGCACCATACTTGAAACAGTGGGTTATCGAAAGTACTAAACACATAAATTTTAATGTTAAATATTGGTCACTGACCAAAATCTCAGATACAATTTGAGAGTTGTTTATGGCTTATGGTTCTGGTCCAAGGTCAGCTGTATACAACCTTTCCTGCCTTTCATAAGAAAGACTATCAGTGGACGGAGACAGAGGTAGAAGGTCTTCTCTTCATAGTGAAGAACAGCAAGGCAAAGACAATTGAAAGACAGTTGATAAAACACTACAGACATTCCCAGTGACCCACTGAACCCAATCACCAAAAGCTCCATTTTGTCCCAAGAATTCTGTCAAATCAATTGTACACACACAATGTGTGTGTATGGTGTGGCGTGTGTGTGTGTGTGTGTGTGTGTGTGTGTGTGTGTGTGTGTGGTGTGTGGTATGGTGTATGTGAGTGTGTGTGTGTGTGTGTGTGTGTGTGTGTGATTATGATCCTATCATCTGTTGGTTATTCAGTCAGCTCTCTTCAGGGATTAGTGCCACCATCTGGGAAACAAGCACATATCATTTGATCCTACCAGGGAGAATGTCATATCTACAGCATAACATTGTAGATTCATGTCATTACTGCTTTACCCTTTAATTACTATTGGTTCTTTGATCATTTGACTTCATGTTTCTCCATTACTCCTGTCGCATATCTCAGTGTGCTTTTGCTTTTTCCTGTCTCCTGCCATCGCATCCTCACCAATTGTTTCCTAATTATTCAACATTTAACCGTGTATTCATACTCTCTATTTTGCTTCATACGATTCCAATTTGTAAAGTAGACTAGAAGTTGGTACCCTGCTTAAGACCTTGACCTGTAGACTTCAGATGACTCCGTTCATAAAGATAACAGTTGCACTGTGACGTTGCTACAGTAGTTATGCCGAGCATGTGGATTTTGGTAGTTTTATTGGTTATGCATTTACATCACTTACAACCAAGTCCGATGCAGTTTCTAAAAATAAAACTAGTGGTTAGACCAGACCATGCTAGACTATACTTCTAATACTGGGTTTGTATCTATTTATGAAAGATTTGAATTTATGCTGTGATAAAAATCTTATTGTTAGATATTCAGCTGATAGTAGATATTAGAATTAGATGTTCACCTGATAGTCTGTGCTCTATATTATGTCACTTTGCATTTCTGCAGTAGACGATAACACTATCCATCATAAAACATTTCCCACCTAAGAATTCTGTTTATTTAGTATTTGTAAACTGATAGAAAAGTATTTTATTTCCTAATTTTAATTTCCTATGTTTTTCAGATTTAAAGGCATTGAAAGTCTATTGTCATGTTATAAAATTTCAATTCTTCATATTCAATGTGATTCTAATGCCCAAAGCGATGAAGTGATTTGCCAAATATCCTACAGCTATTGAGCTAAAGCAAGGAGGACGACGACGTTTCGCTTCTCCATCCACGCCATGTGACTGTTGCTGAGAATGCTGGCTGTTGATGAAAACTTTATTATCCTCTACTTCATATTGGCATTTCCAGAAAAGGGATTCCATTTCTCTTGGGACATTTCACAGTGTTTTGAGCAGACAATATTTTAAGTAATTATTATCAGATAATTCACAAGTATATGAACCGTAGTCTAAATAAACAGCCAATGTGAATAATTTAGAAATGGTGGACAAATCACAATTGAAAGCATGGCTGTTTCCACTGTTATGGCCAGGTTAGTCAGCATAAGTGAAGGACCATCTTTTATAGATTTGATAGAAAAATAATAGAAAAACATGGAAGTTTTAGACAGTAAAGAAAGATGAGATCAGTGAGCTCACAAAGGTCAGATTATTAAATGTGCTTGACTAAACAGTTTGGAATTTATTTAACCCTGGGATCTTCAAAAGCATCTGTATGCAAAGGAAGAAGTATTCAAAGTTTCATCCCCTGTACTCAGTCTTTTTTTTTAGAATTATTTATTATTTGAGTACACTGTAGCTGTCTTCAGACACACCAGAAGAGGGCATCAGATTCCATTACAGATGGTTGTGAGCCACCATGTGGTTGCTGGGATTTGAACTCAGGACCTCTGGAAGAGCAGTCAGTATCTCTTAACCACTGAGCCATCTCTCCAGCCCGTACTCAGCCTTTGGTCAGGTGAAGCATCTATTGGAGGAGAAGTACACTAAAGCCTGAGGGAGAAATAAAAGCCCAGACACCTCTGTGATTCACTTAAGGACTAATGGCAAAGAACAGACAAACAAGGAGAAAAAGAGAGAACAGGTAGGGGGGCAGGGGGACTGGAAGGCTGTTGCCCTTAATGATAGAATCTGAGAAAGTAATGAGCTTTGGAAATGTAAGGGGATACAAGGAGAGACGTGGCCTGTGCTTACCTGTTTTGAAACAATTATCAGATTCTTGTGGAACCAGATCATTCCTCCCTGTACTCATCTTCTCATAAAACACAAATCATTTGAGGATGTCCTTGTCTCAGACCTTGTAGACGTGTGACTTATTTTCAAAATATGTGTCACAGTTTCTGGTAAATGAATTAATACAAACATAAAATGATGTCATCTGTATATATATATATATATATATATATATATATTCAAGGATATGTTATACATAGTACCTTATGTGAGACATAGAACTGTCTGATTTTTCACAAAGACAAAGCGACACTGGGATGAGAGGGTGACATAAAACTCATTGTCTCTTCACAACCTAGGACAAAAGGAGTATTTTAGGAAAAGAATTAATTTCCAAACAGTGATGGCTGTTCAGTTTACATCAAGCCACCGTTTGCCCCTCACTTCTATTAGGATGGCATTAAAGATAGCTTTATCATGTATGTTTGAGGGCTTTGTCCATCTTCACAGAATTAGAAATAGCAAAAGAGACGAATGTTGGGCTCAATTCTCCATTTTAGTTTATTGTGGGTTCAAGTAGATAATGCAAATGGTTCCTTCAGAACTAAAGATGGCGTTGAGCTGGAGAGTTAAGTTATTCAACAGCGTGCATGCCAGCACAGCAGCACCAGCATTTGTGTAAACTGTTAAAAAATGTAATTGTTTTAAATACCTCTACCTGAAGTTTTCTGCATGCTCTGAATTTACAAAGAGAAATATATTTTTAGATACATATACAAAACTATGCCCAGAAGAGTGGCATGTTGTAATGATAGTCATTTCAAGCAATACACAGTATACTTGTATCTCCATCCACATAATCCTGAAATACACTAGCAGAGGCCAACACACGCAGATCCTTTCATGTACTCTTTAATTTTCATTCACTATGTATTGAACCAAATGCTGTTTACCACTCCCTTCTCCTTTCCTTTCTTTACCCCACAAAAAGGAAACTCCTACATAGAATGGCTGGAAAGCTTGATGAGCATTAAATCACTGGTCCTTGCTTCACCTGGCTTACACAAGAATATGAGCATCCCATCTCGGATGAACTTAAGGGCAATGTTAAAGATGATGCCTCACGGGCCGAACCACTGCTTTGTTATGAAAATGGAAAACCCAAGTCTTCCTTTCTGCATGCCTGTAAAATCCAGCATATTTTTGGAGAGGATGGATTATGCTGAAAAGGCAAATGACTGTCAGATAAAGGTAGATTAAAAAATTAGATATCCTCAAATCACATTTCATAGGAGAAAAGTCATGTGTACACTTTGTTCTATGTGTCTATGGTATAAGCAGAGACATGTAGAGTTTTGCTCTGGAGTGTGCCTGGAGATGCTGACAGAGAGGACCAGCTATAACGAGGTGCATTGAACACCTCAGATCACATACACTGTTTGCTTATGAGTTTCGTTGTCAGTTGACGTGACTTTCCAAGCAATCTCTGAGTGAGAGACCAGGCAAGATGAGCAGTGCAGTGCACCTACGTGTTTGGAAAGAGAGGGCCTGTAGTATTGTATAGATGTGTGGTCCACTGTAGATGCAGATCTTATGAAACTTTCCAAGAGAGGACCAGGCTTGTTAGGTTTGTCTCCCTGGCATCCAGTCCCTTCAATACCATTCTAAATGGAATAAGCTATGGATTACAGATGATTAGTCATCATTGAGGAGAGAGGAGCCAATCATCATAAGCCTGCCAGCCAAAGCTGAACCATGGTCTATTTTTAATAAAGTTTTATTAGAAAAGGCATGTTTGTTCTTTTATTTGTTCTCTTTGTTGACTTACACACTATGAGGAAAGGGTTGAGTAGTAGCACCTTAAGGTACACAAAGCCTAAAATATTTACTCTGACCTTTCACAGAAATTTGTCTTCATTTTTTACTGAGGTTTCTAGAACAGTATGATAAAACTTTAAATAGTATCTTTTACCTCCTACACATATAGAGTATTTTTAAAGGCTTGGTTTTTTTAAGGATGCAACTATTAAGCTATTTATTTAAGCTATGGAAATAGGACTAACTAATCACAGCCAAACACTTTGTAACTGATGCATATCCCATACTGCATACAAACTGTATCCAACCGTTTAAGGATTTAGAGGAAACCCTTCTAGTTGGAAGGACCATCACTATATTTGGGGACAAATCCTAAATCAGAACAGCATTTCTATGCATTGCAGAAGTGATACAGAATGCTGCATTATGTTGAAGAAGTTATAAATAAAATAAAAAAAAAACAAATACAATGACTTTGGGGAAGTTGATACTGATTCATGATTCCCCATTTTAAATTCTGACTGAAATCATCAGTTTAAAGTAGAAAAAAGTAAGAGCAAATGTGGACATTAGAAAGTGCCAAGGTTGGAGAAATGAATACATAAAAAGGCACATTCGCACTGTTTACTTTATGCCAGAGTCCCTTATTGACTGCTTATTTAATTTAAAAAGGATGGAGGCAGGAATGTGTGTTAGTATAGAATCCAGGGAGAGGCTTGTGGAGACTGGAGCATAGTGACAAGTTCATAGAGCTGACAGGTCAGGAAACTGCAGTGACAGTGGCTGCTGACAGAGAGGATCTTCTGGTCACCTTTCTCATGGTCGTTGGAAGAACCAATTTAGGATCATTTGCTGAGAGGGAAAGGAAGAAAACAGAAGAGAGGGAGAATAGGAAAGGAAGAGAGAAAGATAGCAAGACAGAAAGAAACAGAGAGGAAAACTAGAATACTTATGTTTTGCTCTTATTTTCAGCTTCTGTTCTTCCTCTATTGTCTCCTCTCTCACTTGTCTTCTTTCCCTCATAAGATTCTCAGATCCCCTTTCATGAAGGTCATGTGTCTTCAATTCTAATGAACATCTTGAAACAGATGTGAGTAGTTCGCAGCCCGTATTTATGCTTTTCCTTTACACCTCCTTGACATTGATCTTATCCCTAACATCTTGAATTTTATTTAATGTTTAGATTTTGAACATTTTTTCTTATTCTTTTTCAAGAAAAGAAGCAAAAAGGGAGAGAGAGAGAGAGAGAGAGAGAGAGAGAGAGAGAGAGAGAGAGAGAGAGAGAGAGAAGGTGCAGAGGGTACAAGGTCATGTCACTGGACAAACCTAAAGACTTCTCCGCCCACTCTACATGCACGCTCACACATCGGAATCAACTGCCCACAGTCACCAGCTCATGAGATCAACAACTAATACAAGGCTTTGAGGAAAAATACTTTTAGCAGCAGACCAGACTGAGACTCATCACAGCTTTCCTAACTTTCGTTCCACTTTACCTTAGGATCATCCAGGAAAGCCAAAAGCAAGCCCTAAGCAATCACATCGGATGCTGTGATTCCACTTAGCCTGTTTTCCACCTTCTCATGGGATCACAGCTACCGTCTTCCACTACTGCTCTGCAAAGTGCTGATTCTCCAGTGATTGCCCTGGAGTTGGGGCCAGCCGCAAGTGATGTTGGCTGATTCTCTTCCTGTGGAAAGCTTGGGATAAATAGCCTCTCCGTAGTCCCTTTAAGTGTTCTTCACTTATTTCATGTTGAACTCCAAGCTTCATCACCTCCTCCTTGATACAGATGTCTTCATTTCTAGTTGGAGAAGCCATGTGTCTTAAGCAAGACAGCAAGAGACCACAAACTAACGTCTGATTAGCTTCTTTCTTTCATTAACTGGGGTTTACCTCTGGATTACAAGAAAGTATTGTTGTTGCTTTTACTTTCTAATTTTTTAAAATGTATAAGCATTTCAATTAAAGTCTCTACTTATTGTTCTAGGTATTATAACAGAAGTCTTAGTTCACGTATCCAAAGTTAATTATGTGGTCCCAGTGAAGAAAATATATTAACATACAAACACACCCACACACAGTTCTTATGATTATTGTTACTATGATGATGTGTTCAATTGTCCAGTTTTGTTTTTTTTTTGGCCATCAAATGTACCCATATTTTAGATCGTGGTACTATTTTTCTGAAGGCAACTATGAACTAATTTAGTGAACCACTCAGCTGTCTGATAAATGTTCTAATTAATGTGGTGCATTTCGATTAAAACATTATGTCAAGCTTATGCTCCTAATGTGTTTAAGGCTTAGACAAATAGTGTAAAGGGCCAGCACTCCCACATATTCTTACCAGAAGAAAGGAATCTGGCTGTTTAATGGCAAGAAATGGGTCTTTTGAGCTTTGTCAGGCGAAGAAAGTGCTCTCCACGACTGCAGTTTCTGTGTGAGTAGTCTGTTTTTCTTTGACCTGCTTTTCACCTCTGCACTCACAATATGTCCTTGAGACGCAGAGTAATTTAAAGTGGTTCTTTGCTATGCCTAGTAATAATGCAGCCATGTTTCTAAACTGTGCCCTCCAAAGCTCAGTGTGAAACATTTATCCTACTTGATCATGACATTGTAGATGCCAGGGGCAATGAGTGATGTGCTAGTGGGGACAGGATCCTGGGTCCTGCCCGCCTTGCTCTTAGTAACTGCACTGGAATGTACTCCTCACAAAATCTTAACAGTGTGTGTCTGTGTGTGTGTGTGTGTGTGTGTGTGTGTGTGTGTGTGTATGTGTGTGTGTGTGTATGTGTGTGTATGTGTGTTTGTGTATGTGTGTTTGTGTGTGTGTGTATTTATAGCTGTGAATGATCAATTTGTATTCTGTTCGGATCAAAATTTGTAACCACAGAGCACAAATTTATTACATAACTGAATTTAATAAAATAATTTCTGTCTTCAAATTCTAAAGATGAATTCTGTGTTCTTTATTTCTGTCTGCTTAAGGATGCCACTGTGCTCTATGAGGCCCTTAGGTTAGTGAATTTCAAGAATACAAGCCTTATTTGAGCAGAATTTCATATTTACTCAGAGAATTTTTCCTTGAAAACAGAGCAGTGTTCAAGCCACTAAGCATCATGCTCAACCGTCTGTCATCTGAGTCCCCTCTAGTTTGATTTCATTCCCTAAGTATGTATTTTATCAAACAGAAATAGTTGAATCACTTGAGCGCTATTAATCAATAATAATTAAGAATCTCCAAAGTGTAATGGCAATTACTGCTAAATACTTGTTATGTGCTGCACAGCGAGCTAGCGAGCTACAGTTCAGTCACCTCGAGAAGAAGACCCCATGATTGTATCTACTTAACACACACAAATGAAATTGGCTCTGAAAACAGGGTATTTTGTCCTCGAGGCCACATAGTCTTCAATTCTAGTCCTTATTCATCTATGTGTCACTTTTGGTAGTTCTCAAAACTCTACGTGACAGCTTTGCAACATGTTCTCTGAACCCCATAGCTATTATCCTCTAACCAGAGAAGCTATGCCTACCTATAGGAGTCCCTTAACAAACTGGAGCCCACTAACTGCTCCTCGTAGGTTTGTCTGCAGAGGATCATCTGACCCTGGAGTGAGAATCAAGCTACATCTGTCACTAGCTGTATGGAATTCTGCCATAGAGGCACGTAATTTGGAAAGTCTTAGAAGACATAGGTAGTGGTAGGGTTAGGAAAAGCTATGTGTGAGAATTTTGGGTGTTCCAGCTGGAGAGTGTAAGACACACTCGTATGTTTAACATGCCATCCATATTCATTTAAGTAAGCTCTATGAATGCATTATTTAACAGTCCTAGACACCTTGGAAATTCTTTATTCTGCTTCTCTGCCGTCTTATCACAAGGTGCATAGACATGGCCTATGGTCTCCCCAAGAAAAGTATATAAAACAACTAACAAAAGAAAATCACCCTCATGTAAACGAATTTAAAATCTTTAATAAATAGGAGTGTTAAGCTGGGAATATGTGGGAAGAGAGAGGACATATTATAAATAAGACCTTTTTTAAGGTCAGTTTTAGAAAAGTTCTCATAAGATCAAGCTTTTATTGAACGTGCTATGTAGCTTAAGAAAACCTTGAACTTCTGATCCTCCTGCTCCCAGTTCCCAGTGCTGGACATGTAGGAGTGTACCACACTGCCCGCTTGGTTTACACTGCACTGATAGGAACAAGAGAGAGGGACCGGCTAAGTAGGACAGGGATCCCAAAGCTCCCATCCTGGGCATGTTCTTCTAGGACGCCAGGGATGCCAAGAGAGTTTGGTTCCTGTTTCTTTATTGTCCCCTAAAGGCTGTTTGTGCCTAGTCAAGGAAGAGGTGAGCCAACTAAGTATAGGGTAACCTCTCATCCTTCTTTCCATACCTCATCTCAGCCTTTGACATAAACCTTAAAACTGTATCTAGTAATTAATCCCTGTGATTGCCCCTGCTATTAAAAAAAAAGCAATCTCACTCTCTCTCTCTCTCTCTCTCTCTCTCTCTCTCTCTCTCTCTCTCTCTCTCTCTCTCTCTGTCTTGTTTTCTAACTCTCTCCCTCCCTTTTATGTTTCTACCTTCTATAGTAAACTTCTCTCTAAAACTCACCCTTCTTAGATCCATGAATTTCATTCCTTGAATTTACAAAAATCTCAAAGCCACTAGCTTAAGGCAGCTCAGGTAACTACTGGGTTTTGGGTGACCCTAGCTCCCCAGTAAAGGACCTACTGCTCTCAAAAATTCTCAGAGACAAGCAAAGATTCACGTATTAGTATTAGCAATTAAACACAGAACTTCATGAATGCTAGATAAGCTTTCTGCCATCTGAACTACAACTTTAGCTCCTTAAACAATCCTTTCCTTAAAATATGACATTTATCCATGGAAAAGAGTAATAGCTACTCCACACTATTGCACTATTAAAATTTAGCCACTGTTGGAAGGCACTTCTAACCCTCCTGTCTCTGCCTCCTAAGTACTTGGATTACAAGTGTTTCTAAGAAGTGTCTGCCTGCTTACTTGGTTGCCCCTCCCTACCTCCTCTCTTTCTCTCTCTGCCTCAACAGTCTTCTTCAGGGGTTCTATTGTCTCCCGTTCATCACAAACCTGAAGCTTTTTAATTTTCACTCCTAGAAATAAAGTCCTTAGATTCCTACAGACCAGATTTCTTCATGTGTTAAATGAAAATATTTAAGGGTTGCCATGGAGATAATAGTTCTAAAATGGTCAGCAAAAAGGTTCAACACCCACTCACTGTATCTTCCATAGCTACTAGTTACCAGCTATGGATTTGCTCCTATGGTCACTCCATTTCCTTCGTTTCTTTGCTGTGGCCGTTCCTCTATCACATCACTCACCTGTATCCTATAGACAGCAGGACATCTTATGAAGAACTCCGAGATATAGTAAATAAGATCTAATACACCCTAGGACTTTACATTCACAATATGGCACTGGCACTAACCTTCCTTAGGAGCTATAATTGGCCATGTGAAAAATAAGATAGATTCAGTGAGTTCTGATTCCAAACCAGGAACTCAGTCAAACTTACATAGGCTAATGGCTGAGTCTGCCATAATTCGTCAGACACCAGGCATAAGCTGAGGATCCTCCGACCATCTGCACTAACCAGTTGGTGAGAAATCTGAAGGCTGTAGGATGCACTAAGGTTTGGTAATACACTAAGTAGATGGTCAGAAGCTAGAAAAGCACTATCCGTATTATTTCAGTTTTATTATATCTAGAAGATACATATCAGCATCAGTCAAAGGGCGACAGACCTCAAGGTCTGGAAAGTTCTCAGACGCAAAGTGGCATTATCTCCAGATAGAAGAAGATACACACACTGACCAGATACCCCAACCTCAGCACCCATTGGTCTATGGGATTTGTTGCATACGTCTGACCCAAGCACAGTCACAGAGGCGGACCCTGCTCTAGTTCCTCATCCACCTGGGCAAAACAGGTGAAATTAGGATGGGTGCTGCTTGCTATCTAGGAGATGACCAAGCTGAGAAGAGAGTGAAAACAGTAATGTTTACCAACATACCTTCAGGGTGGGAGTGGCGCCATGGCTAAGAATCTGTTCAACAGATTCTGGATCCAGTCAGGTCTTCCTCTCTTTTCTACTGGTCCTGTGTATGTATGCACCCTCCTGTCCCCCTCCACGTCTCCTCATAGTATCTTGTGGGAAACAGAAGCTGCCGTTTTGGGAAGCCCGTTTATACTACCCCAATATGAAAAAAAAATCCTTGATCATTCTGCTGTGACCTCGCTCTGAACCATCTCTTTAGCATAAACTATCTAGGGCCCCTGGAGAGATGTCTAATTAGAGCATATTATCTAAAGAGGCCCCGGGGGTGCATGAGGAGTCTGAATCTGAAAGATGGGGAAATAGCAAAAGTTCAGTGGAAAAAAAGGCTCGTAGGTAAGGAATTCTCCTTAATCTACTAGGTGATGCATAGTCTGATCTCTAGGAACACCCCAATAATCTTTCCTAACGCTCATGGAAGAGGCTACTGAGTCAGCACAGAACATACCCAGAGACCAAATTTTCAGCACAGAAGGAATTTATTTCTCTGGAGCTGCAATTAGGGCTGCCTGTGGAATGGGGAGAAAGCTGCAGGTGTGGTCTTTTAACAAGAAAGAGAATTCTGTACTAGGATGAATCACCGCTAAGCCCTAATTGGCCATGTTAGCCAATATAGGCAAAGAATGAATTCTGATTGTCAGACATTAGCATTTTGAGAGTTAAGCCTTAATGATCAGCCTCAGGAATGAGTTAGGTATAAAGAAATGGCCAAATAAGGAAAGGACATTGAGGGCTAGTTTTAGGAATGCAATCCACAGGTTTAGCAAAGGAGAGGTAAGGGGCAAGATGTGACGGCCCCGTATTTGTAATGCTTAGGCCCTTCATTAGTTTTGCTAAAATATTGAGTCCAGAATATTATATGGAAGTAGTGAGCGTCAACGGTAGAAAGGTCATGCATCTGCAGAGAACATGTATTCAGAGTTATCTTTCACAAAAAAATCACACAGAGGGAAGATGCCCGTGGCAGCAGAAAAGAACTCGGATGAAACAAGGAAAAACTTGTAGAGAAGGTGGCTTTGAAATAGTGTGCCTAGGAGCCCCGCCATCTCCTACCTAAAGCTTCAGCTATATGGATTTCAGAAACAGATCAGCTGCCAGACAGATGCTTTCCAAAAATATCCTGGAGACAGGAACTGGTAAAGGAAATGGGTTTATTTACAGTTTGGGCCTGTACTAGGAAAAGAAAAATTCCTGGCTTCTCATCCCTTGCCCGGTTGTACTGCCACAATATAGAAAAGATGTGACAAAAGTGACAAAAGCAAGGAGCAGTGAGTTTAGCTGGAAGGTAGCTATCAGATCCTGCCTAAATGGGTTGATGTAGCATCCATTATAAGAAGTATCAAAGGATAAAATTACAGCAATATAAAGTTCTCACTGGGTGTTACCAAGCACCACTTGGTTCTATCAGATAGCGTAAGTGTTCCCAGGAGCCAAAGAGATGAGATTGGTTTGTTTAGAACGTAATAGGATTGATTCTAACATTGGAGAACGGTACAAAGAGAAAAAAAATGGTTTGATTAACGTCGTGTTGCTTCTTGATACCTAGTTTGAATGAGGATAAGACAGAGGGAACTTCATCGTGCCATTTATACTCTCCTTTGATGAAATTATCTGCTATCACTTTAATCCCAATTGCTCGGACTGTATTAGGTACTTTTTTCTTGCTATCATAAAACACCAGGGCCAAAAGAAACTTGCAGAAAATTTTATTTTGGGTTTACAGTTCCAGAGGGATAAGAGTATGCCCTGACAAGGAAGGCAAGCAGGAAGCTGAGATCTCACTCATATCCTCTACCCCAAGCAGGAGGCAGAAAGAGAAAAGGAACAAAAACTGGGCTGGAACTGTAAACACACCCAAACCCTGACTCCAGTGAAGAACTTTCCTCAGCAAGGCTTTACCTCCATTACCTCCCTGTTTTAATTCCTGCTCTGTTGCTGTGAGAGACATCAAGACCAAGACAACTTTTGTAAAGGAAAGCACTTATTTGAAGGCTTGTGTTAATCCCAGAGGTGTAAGGAGAAAGACTACCTCCTCCAATCAGTATGGCCTAATTAATTAACGCATAAGTTTTGTTTCTCTCTCTCTCTCTCTCTCTCTCTCTCTCTCTCTCTCTCTCTCTCTCTCTCTCTCTCATGGGTTGTTCAAGAGTAGGTGGTTTCCAATGGGAGATTTGACAGGCAAATAGGTAAGGTTACAGAAGCAGAGAATAAGTGTGACAAGTTGGTCAAAGAAACATCCTTAAACAAATATACTGTTGCAAGACCGCCACAGCAAGTTAAATAACAAGGTGATCACCTTGTTATAACAAGATAACAAGATGGTCATAGCAAGTTGGTAACAATAGCCTTTTGAAACAAAGGCATGATTGCCATTTCCTGGAACAGGTGCATAGAACCATTTGTGGTTAGGGTTACAGGTTGGAATAGCCTAATCCTTGAGGATTCCATTTACTCATAAACAGGGATGAACCTAGTTCGGTTTTATCTTAAGTTGGCTTTCAAGTCTAAGCTGGAAGCGGTCTAGTTTATCACTTGCTTAAAGATTCCGAGGGTTAGTCCATATCATTAGGGTTGGAAGCAGGCATGTATGCTCTAAAAGTAGTAGCTGAGAGATTAAAATAGCTAAGCTTCAGGCAGCTAGCAGAGAGAGGCGGAGACTGAGGCAGAAATTGAGACAGAGACAGAGAAAGACAGACACTGGGCCTGGTATGGGGTTTTGAAACCTCAAAGCTGACCCTGGAGACATTCGTCCTCCAACAAGTCCAAGCAGTTCATCAGCTAGGGACTAAGCATGCAAATGTGAAGCTATGTGAGATATTCTTTTTTTTTTAATGATTTTAACCCTTTTATTTCTCCCTAATAAAGTGTTATTGTGTTAGCAGTATAAGGAAACTGAAAATAATGCAAATATAGAAATAAACATCAGTATGTATATATACATAAATAAGCATAAATATATAAATATAAACAAAAAACTATTGGGGCTCTTATCCATCACAATATTGAAGAAACTTTGGAAAACATATAGGTAACTGCCACCTGAAATAAAAGAAGGCTCTAGAAGGTTCTCTGAGGAAGATGGCCTGACCTAATTCCTTCTTTTTTTTTTTTTTTCTTTTTTTTATTAACTTAAGTATTTCTTATTTACATTTCGAGTGTTATTCCCTTTCTTGGTTTCTGGGCCAACATCCTCCTAACCCCTCCCCCCCCCTTCTATATGGGTGTTCCCCTCCCCATCCTCCCCCCATTGCTGCCCTCCCCCCAACAATCTAGTTCACTGGGGGTTCAGTCTTAGCAGGACCCAGGGCTTCCCCTTCCACTGGTGCTCTTACTAGGATATTCATTGCTACCTATGAGGTCAGAGTCCAGGGTCAGTCCATGTATAGTCTTTAGATAGTGGCTTAGTCCCTGGACGCTCTGGTTGCTTGGCATTGTTGTTCATAAGGGGTTTCGAGCCCCTTCAAGCTCTTCCAGTCCTTTCTCTGATTCAGTGGTTTGCTGCTGGCATTTGCCTCTGTATTTGCTGTATTCTGGCTGTGTCTATGTGAGATATTCTTATTGAAAACACCGCAATCAAATATAACACCAACAGCTGGGGACCAAGTACATAAATACTAATGCCTTTAGAAAGTATTTGTCATTCAGGCCACTATACAAGTAGCTAAGTGTTCTCTTGGTGGTATAGAATTATAATACCGATGAGTCTATTCTAATTTGTAGCTTGTCCTACTAAGCCTGGTACAAAATCTTAGTCTGAGGGCTTCATGTAATTTGAAGTTTATTTGTAAGGGAGGTGACTAGTACAGCGGTAGCCGTGGAAATGATTGACATGTAATGCTGTCATATGGGTACCATAATACATACTGCCTGGGCAGAAATACAGAGAGGATCTGTGCTGTTTCTTGTTTAGATAATGTATACTAAGAAGCATTTTAGAGGAGAAAATGTCTCTAAAATGTAATACGAAGCCCAAAAAAGAAATTAATTCTTAAGTTTCTTTATGTAATTCTTTATTTAACCAATGTATAGGAAACTTCATCTAAACAAAGTCCCAGCAACACATATGGAACTTTATTCTTTTTGGGTCTCACCATGAGTCAATAATGTTGATAAATCCCAGGATTTAGTAAAAAACCAATTCTGCAATGTTAACTGTTCTGTGGAACTAAGTTTTAGGGAAAACACTTATATGAGTTTCCTCATTAAATAAATCACTCATGGAATTGTCAAACACACACATTGTAGAGATGTGACACAGTGTTCTGAGAGTGCTGTATACACGGCAAGATTTATCAACCTCATGGCTGCCAGAAAATCCTTCACAAAATACTTTGTCATGAACTAGTAGTTGTGTGGAAAAGGGTAGGTAATGCTTGTGGTGCTACGTGCACTGGGGGCTCCCCACGGAGATCTCTGACCTGGATAGGTGCTTGGGTTCAGGCAAAGGGAAGAGAGCCCGGGCAGCGGGGAGGAACAGCTTTTGAAGCCTCTGCTGCTGGTCCTTCCTTCTGCGCTGCCACTATGGCTGCTGGGATGGGCTGAGCCAGCAGGAGACTGACTAGCCAGCAAGAGGTGCAAGGGAGCTTCTGGCAGCAGCGATTTTGGGAGAGCCAATCTCTTCCCCAAGCGGTGGGGTTACAGCTCTTATAACAGAAGTTCTCAGATGATGGAACACTGCACACTTTTAATCCTGAACACGTTTCTTAAATACAGTTTTTGGATGGGTCAGTGTCTGACAGCAGGTACTTCCTATTGGTTTGACCTGAGAACTTGGGAAGACCTCATCTACATATTCGGGGGTGTGGTCCTACCTCTCTGGTTGATCAGTCTTGAGCCTATGTAACCTATGGTTACATCCTCACCTGCGGAGGAGGGGCTTGGGGCATTGTCCTATGTGAGTGGTCTGTCTCAAACCTCTCTACAGGGGTCTGTGTTGTGCTGCAGCTATGTGGGCCCTTGATCTCCCGGGGGACTAGGAATGCACCCGCTGTCCCTTTTAGGGTCTCCAGGGATTCAACCAATCTTGATGAGGAATCAGGGTACCTTTCACAGCCCACTTCCTCACAGATGCTGACAAAGGGAAATTTAGCTTGTGAGCAGAATATGAGATAAAGAATGAACTTCCCTACCTGGCCATGCAATAAATGGAAATTCATTTTTCAGAATCAGACCTTATGATAGGTTGAGTTTAATGCAGCCAGAGGGATGGAAAGAACCAGCACAGAGGAGGATTGTCATAAAAGTGAATCTCTGCGAATGATCAGCTATAAAATACAGAGCAGGATTGCTCTGTGCTCCAACATCCATTTGCAGGATTTTACATTTTGCATGTGGGGCACAGCCATGATACCTCTTTGTCACAAATCTCAAGTATTAACAGCTTGATCCTTGATCAAGGCAATATTCAGACATAGGGTTTGGGGTAATTGTTTGTATCATGAGGGTTTTTCTTTCATTGATTGATTAATCCATTGTTGAATTGAAAAATCAAAATAGACTTATTAAGAGCAGATACAAATGTGGAAGGTAGGGCTTTGGAACTGTCTTTAAAACATACATCTTGACCAAGCTCTGCTCTCTCCTCTTTTTATCTTTCCTTCCCTCTTCTCCTTACCCCTCTCCTCATCTTTCCCTATCTCTTCTCTTCTCTCCTCTGCTTTCCCCTCACACCCCCTTTCTGCCTATGATGCACTGAGAAACTTTTCCTTTACCACACCTTTCCCATAATGTTCTGCCTCACTACAAGGCAAGAACACAAAACCAAGTGACAATGGAGTTACTGAAGCCTCAATCCCTAATAAGCTGGGATTGGCCACCCATCTTCAATAAGCCAATGAAACAGGAAAGTGAAAAACAAAAGATGTTCATTCAATGCCATCATACAGGAAAGGGGGGCATCCTCAACCCCACTTTCAGGATCATAACATGAGGGACATATTTAAATAGCAGTCAGGAGGCATGCATAGCCACCCGGTCATTTTTAAAGTAGAATCTAACTACCGCTGTTGTCCCAGCTCCAGTCTCCCCTCTTGTCAGACTGAGTTAGTGTCAGAACCATGACAAAGCTACCATAGCTTTCTGGATGCCAGGATCTCAGATTCTTCTGTCTTCCAGAAAGAGACTCCTGTGGAAATTCTACTTTCTTAGCAGTCATTGTTTCAATAGTCTGATAATTTGAAATAGGGAAAAAGGTGCCCCTTTTGAATACTTTTTCATAACTTATATTTTTATTCACATTACATTCCAATTGCACCCCTCATTCCTGCTCTCCTCCCAATCCTACCCTTGCAAATCCCTCTCCTATTAACCCATCCTCATAGCCACCTTGTGAACTACTCCACCAAAGAACATCTAGTCCTAGAACTAAGCATCTCCTCTCTCACTGAGACCCAACCAGGAAGTCCAGGTAGGAAGGGGAAGGGGATCCAATGGCAGATACAGAGTCAGAGACAGCTCCCTATCCAATTGTTAGGGGACTCATATGAATATTTTGATTTCTCCAAGGGCAGTTCTAATGGAATAAAACACTGGAAAATATGAACCCACATAATTTTCTTCCTTTAGGTCGTTCACACAGGTATGACAGGAGAAATAACTAGGAAGATTTAAGATGTTGTGTGCCTGGACGAGCATTCCATGTATGTGATCCAGAATTGTCATGCAACATCTCTAGCAGTAAATAGTTAATCTGCTCTGAATTCTGTTTGGGTTGCAAGTGCCCTGTACCTGTCAAAAAGCTCTGGGTTCATGGATGACACACATATGCAACATTTATATTTTGATATGCCTTTACTAGCTCAATGGTTGAGCACTTCCAAACCTCTCCACAGCTAGTATGCATTCTTCTCCAGTTTTCTTGAATTAATACTTGCTAAATATATATATTTTATCTCTGCTACCCCAGACCCAATCAGGAGAATGCCCCCTGGGGCCACTTTCCCAATTTCATACATGTTAGAGGGCTTGAGTATCTGATCTCTCAGCCTATGCCCCTGGCATGGTGGAATTCCTTGTTCTCCCCTTTGTCCTTTGAGAAATCTAAAAATTCTTCATCTTTCAGTCTGCCCAGCCATTGGCTGCTGGCTCTTTATTGATCAATCAAAACCCAATTGGGGACAGTGTCCCTCTATGTCTGAACACATAGATTCTGGTGTAATTTTAGAAGATGAATTAAGATAAAACATTGAAACCAATACCCAACAATCACCACATTCATCTTTTTTTTTTGACCGAGACAAGAAAGAACAGAAATACAAAGGCCAACCTTATTCTATCTTTCCATTCTAGCCTCTTCCTCAACCCTGGGGATTTACTTTCTTTGTCTCCAGGCTTAATTTAAACACCTTGTTTCTAGTCATAATTCCTAACAAGCCTATGCTCCTCATTCCTAGCCTCAGGGTCATCTCTGTTTAAAACATTTAATCTCAGATTAATTTATGTGAATTCATAGTTTCCAGAGTTTTATCACATTATAACTATCCTGGCAGAAATCAAAATTTTGAAAGGACACTTAATTCCCTACTTTGTCCTTTGACAGAACAGATATTGGTTTATGTCTGGATTTCAAAGATCAGATGTTGTGTGAACACCATGTCAGAGGTAGTATGCATTTTCCCATACACAAGGACCCTGTCAGGAAAATCACCATGTTTGCATTCGCAATGGTTTCAGAATAGTGCACGGTGCATAAAGATGCTGTCTATAAAAATTTAAAGCATGAAATATTTTTACTAAAATTGCCAAATCAGAAATCAGGCAGATCTCTGCAATAATTTGAATTTTATACAAATAAGAAGAATCATAATATATATTAAGCTTTACTCTGTGTCTTTACCCAAAAGAGTAATACACTGCCCTGTGTGCAGAAAACACCCAGGTAAAGCCTTATCTTTTGACACTTCCAACTGTAAATTAATTTTCCCTTTCCAACATCCTAAACTATATTCTTGGCTAACTCATCCAACCAGGAAGTTTTGCTGTATAATTTTATACTCCCTTTGTTGATGTACCCAGATAACTTATGGCTTTATGAGCTATGGCCTATTAACAGGCATTTATATTATGCAAGCTATTTTGCATAAAACATTCCTGAGGAAATATAAATGCTGCAACTTATTATAGTACCAAGGAAACACGCTGCTTGTTGAGAAAGGAAAATCCTTTGCTCAGCCACAACCTCTTTTCCTAGTCACTGATATTTTTTATCTCAATAATAGCTTGTCTCTAGCAAATTGTTTCCCCTCTTTTTTGCCCTTTTATCAGATTTAAGTTTAAATTTCTATACTGGTAGTATACTGTTTCTCATTTTATAGTATAAAGTTCAAGGGGAAAAATCTGATTTTTCAGACTCCACTCCCCATAGTTAATAGGACAATGTGTTATCTTACTAGTTGGCTCAGGGGGACATGTTTTATTGACCAGTGAGCTAAAAATCAAAATAAAAGCATTAATTGAGACAAGAATTGATGAGCCTCTTCCAATCAGTAGGAATAGCTTTAGTTTAAAGAGTTAGAATTTTAGCATAAGAATCCCCTGACACAAGAGTGTGGCTAAGAGACAAAAGAGCTTCCTGCTTTGATTTGGGACTCACAAGAGGCAAATTAATTTTACTTCCTTTGAATACATTTCTCAGGTGAAGTAACTCCTTATATTTAGGGGACTTCTCTACTAAAATATTCTATAATTTTTAGGAGCTATCTCATAATTAATATACTTCAAGTTAATTATTCTACATTAACCTTGTTTCCAAGTACCTACCTGATTCTCTGTAATTCCCTGAGAAATTAATTGATAATTTTGCACTGCTAGGAATCTAAATTTATTAGAAGAGCTAGATAGTGTGTCATATATTATAGGCATGATTTGGCCTTCTTATCATCTGCTCTATTCGGTGTAGACTAAAGATCAATGTTCTAGAAAAAAAGAAACAAATAAGGATCTGGGGATAGATTATTATTATTATTATTATTATTATTATTATTATTATTATTATCATTATCTTCTCTTCTCCTCAAGTGAAGAATTTAGCAAACTTCAATCCTTTTTAAAGCCATTAGTAGTAGTTTTTAATTTTCCATTTAAATGTATTTTTAAACACCCTGAATACCCACGTGCCTCATCATTGAGTGCCTCGATGTGCACTGTAGTTGGTAAGCATCACTGTCAGGACTCACCTGCTTGTGTGTCTTGGTAAATTTTTAGTGAATTAGTGAATTAGGAAATCAACAGCCCAAACTTTTTTCTACATCCACCCTTCTGTCTGTCTTAACTGCTTTCCTTTGTCATTTCTAAAAGATCTGTACTCATTTGAGATCTTCATTCCACTAAGCAAAACTCACTCCTTTGCTTTACAAGTAATGGCTAGCCATCATTGCCATAGCAGAGTGATTTTAAAAATCTTTTTAAACTTTTAGTCTCCTACTTTAGCTAATTCACTTTTATATCAACTTGTCCCCTCTAAGAATCAGCCGTGAGAACAAGTCTTCCAAACAAAAAGCCTGTTAGACTCTCAATGCTGCCTTAGTTTTTATGAGTTCCATAAAAAATATTCAGAATGCGTTTATATGAATGATGAACTTATATTTTCTGCTCAGCACTCTTTGTGCCCAGAGATATCTGCTTCATTTTTGAAAGGGCACTCTTCCCGTGCCTTGTAGAACACTAAAGGAATCTCAGTTTAAAGTACGTGAGGTGTGCTATCTAAATGAAATAGAAACCTTGGGGAACTTCGAAAGAAATGAGAAAAACCAGCTGAGGATGCTGTGAGGAATACTGAAAGATCAACAGTGTAACCTAAACAGGATTAGATTTCGAGCAGCCTAAAGAAATAAGAATCTGAGTGGCTCGCCTTACAATCACTCAAGGAAACAAAAATGGCACCCTCATTACAGCGATAGTCGAGGGAATGACACAGAGTAATAAAACTCCCTTCCTGGCAGTTCCTCTGGCTGGGGCAATGGGATTGGGCACTGGTTTGGGAAGACTGCAAGAAAGATTACACTGGCATTTCAAGAACCTGTGTTGGAAATGGAGGGTTGGCTCCAGCTTCTGCCCAGCTCATTATAACCTGACAGTCGTATGGAAGCGTGATTTCCAAGGAACTAAATGAAATGTAGGCAGCAGTACCTTGAGTATTCACAAGGCATTTGCTCACATAAATCCATGTGGTGGTTTTTGAGCACATCATCTTCCAGTGATATTAACCAAAGATATAAACACAACAGTTGAAGTACGTGCTGTAATTGTAGCTAATGAGGTCTCGGTGGTTCCCATCAACCAGAAATAGTTTTATAGAAGCATTTTACTTTTTAAACTATTTATACTATCGTCTGTGTGTGCATGTGTGTGTGTGTGTGTGTGTGTGTTTGTGTGTGTGTGTCTGTGCGTATGTTTGCATGTTTATATATATGACACATATCTGTTAATGTGAAACATGAAAGACTTTGTAACATCACTTAAAGCAGCATCTGCAGGATTATTTTCAAGTTATTTTTCTAATAGAACATATTTCCTTAACACTACACTCAGGAGAAACTGCCTTTGGCACAGGACTGGCTTATCATGGTAATTGCTCTTGTTTTTGTCTCTTGTTGTTTGCAAACTGAATAAATTAAAGAACCAAACCTAAGAGAGAAAAAAAAAAAGTGCTTTGGGGAAGTTATGAGTGGTCACTTCTTATAGAATCATTTCCTTTAAGAAGTCCATTTTTGAGCTCTCTTGAGGCAGGATGAAGACCACAGACTTGTGGATGCTTCCAGAACTAGTAGATCATGTATGGAAACGTTATTAGAATTGCTCCAAACCTGAAGAGCAAGAATAATAAGGGAGAAAATGGTGAAATAATCTGAGGGAAAAAAGACCATCTCAGAAGTTACTAATTTACAATTCACACAGCAGCTGCTAATGCACACAGAAGTATCAGCATAATCAGAGGATTTGCATAGGAAGTCAGCTTCAATGGCCATAATGTCTGATGCTGGAGAAGCTATTTCCTTTTAAGAATATCAGGTTTTCAAAACATACCCATGAAAGCCATTAATATGATAGTAAAAGACTTCAAGTAAAATCATTAAAAGATCAAGAATAAAATCTCAAGAGCATTCCGAACAGGGAAAGCATTTGCCTAGTTTCTCTAAAAAATAAAAGGTGGACAAGGTAGCAAAGACGTTATGTGCATTCAGGCCCGCACACACACACATACACATACTACATATGTTTGTTATCTACCAAAAATAGTAATTTCCAACCATTTAAACATATGTGATTTTAATAAGAAGTCATCAGAAAAAGAATAAAATTTAAGGCAGAATTTGGAAAATACGCTGTGCTATGAAGATCAATGGCATGTTAATTCCATGTGGAAAGGACCACTTTAAAATCACTGTGTGCACAATAAACAATCTGATTCATACAGTTCACAGAGATTCTGAGTAACAACTTTGAAATTATTTAAGAAATCATCGAGTATATAAAGGAATATTTAACATTATTAATCACTAATATGAGATTGCTGATAAATAGTATGAGAAATGCACATTTTAGTTATTATGAGTTACTAATATTGTCAGCAAAAAGACACAATTTACTGTGAATGGCAAGCCTTGCTTATTATGAATGGGAACTTGAATTCTCTTGCACTTTGGGGGAAACTATATACTTAAGAAGGCATGTTAGAGAGTTAGTAATGTTGAGTGAAGGTGATTAGACTAACATATTCAAAACCACAAAAAAGGCCTTAGCTGGAAACTTTATTCATAATTTACCCACTCTCCAAGAAAAAAAACCCACAATGGATGCATCATTCATTAAAATACTTCAAAGGAGTCAAAGAATTAATGCCACTCCATGAAACGGATAGATCAATCTAGTGCAATAAAAATGAGAAAATGCAACCAAACATAAAATACTACATTCTATAAATTTCCAACTGAATGAAGTTCAAAGACTAACAGGTTTAGAACTCTTTCTATGGCTATAAAATACAAAGTAGGAAGAGACCTTTGTGACTGCCTCCGAAGTCAGACGACATGAGCCAGTTAGTGCAGCCATGAATCACACCATTGGTTAAAGCCCACAGAGAACAGGGGATGCAACAAAACTTCAATAAATTGAATTCTAAAATCTTTTGAAAGCCTTAAGAGTCGAGACCCATGACTGTGTTCACTCCTGGAAGATTCAAAGGAAACAGAGAAGGATGCTTAGACAAAAGACTAAAGTGACAACGAAGGAAGATCATATTTGAGTCACTCAGTAGGGTAAACCCACTGTGGTGTGGTGGATTTCCTGACAGGACGCGAGTGTGTGCGCATCTGCGACTCTCCTACCAACCGTCTTTAAGTAATGAGTTTGGTTTGCTGCGGGCTGAGAGAAGAACTAAGATCTGAGGCAGACTTCTCTGAGAAAGTGGCCTCCTGAGAAGGGAAAACAGCTTGCTGTGGTGCTGGGAAACCAGAGAAGCTGAAGGAAAGTTCTGTAAGGTGCCATGAGTTTTTAGCCCGCACTGCAGCTAGTCTCGGAGACCTGAAACATGGCAGCAGACCAGAGAAATCTATGAGTCACACTGTACATTTTTAAGTGCATGAAGTGGCTCTCTGGAGGTGGGTAGAAAATCAGTAGAGAAAAGAGATACAAAGGTCCAGAGCAGAAACGGAAGCCAGAGAGAAGGTCACAGACTGCAGGAGTGGCACACAAACCTTTCAGCAGAAATAGCCTTGAGAATCAGACGTAAAGCAACACGAGACGGACAAACTTGCACCGGTGCTACGTTCTATCCATGGCGAATGAAAGGTCCTGATGTTCAAGAGTTCTGAAATACTGGCAATGAGAGACTGAGAGGGAGGGAGGGAGAGAGGATGGGTGGAAGGGCGGGAGGGAGAGGGGGAGAGAGAGGTAAGGATGGAGAGGAAGAAGGAGAGAGAGAGGAGGGAAGGAGGAAGGAAAGGGAGGGAAAGAGAGGGAGGATGAGAGAGGGAAGGAAGAAGGGAGAGAGAGGGAGAGGGAGAGAGGGGGGAGGAGAGAGAGAGAGAGAGAGAGAGAGAGAGAGAGAGAGAGAGAGAGAGAGAGAGAATATACAGCAGATTGACATAGATCATTGTGTCCTTAGAAAAAGAAACAACAAAATTCAGGGACAGTTATTGTGAACTTCTCATTGAACTTCTCTCATAAAATGGACAACATGAAGTAGAAAATGATAAAAAAAAAACACAGGGAGAAGAAAACAAATCTGTTCATGATCAAGACAGGAAACAGCCGGTTAATGAAACCTGGAAGTGCTTGAGGAATCAGGTGAGTAACAGCAGCTGGCAGCTCCCAAGAGAGAGCAACTAAACCACTTCCAAGTTGGACATGAGGCTCAAAGGGCAAACCAAACCCTCTTCTCATTCTCTCTCCTCCTGCCTTTGTCTCTGCCTGTTTTCCTATCTCACCCAAATGACAAAATCCCAAAACAGTTGTTTTCTGGCAGAAATATGAGTCTTAGAACAGTGGGGTACCTACATCTCTCCCCACATTCAATAATTACTAAGAAGTTGAACGGAACGCAGCAAGCACTCTTGGGTGTGAATTAGTAGATCAAATTTAAAACAAACACTAACAATGGGAAGCTGTTAGGTGAGCTCAAAGGAACCCAGATGCAGCTCACAAGTGTCCTTCCCACTACAGATGCACAGGATGTATTTTTACCTCTAGCAACAAATTCTGACAACACCTTTGAAACACTGTCTATCAGAGGCTGAGCGGTTTCTTGTTGGAATCTGATCTCACAGGCCTGCTTCATGTAGCTCTGTAGAACATCCAAGGTATCTAAAAATGAAAGTGATGTTGAAGATGAGACATATTGCCTCATAGTTTAAGCATAGCCAAATATCATCACAGAATACTGAAGAGCCTCCTAGAATCAAGTTTTCAAATACCAACCATTGACAATGCTTGCCAACAGATCTTTCTAAAGACAGCACTTTCAGATTGTTTTTGTTTGTTTGTTTGTTTGTATTTCTTTTTTTCCTTGAACACTCAGAAATGGAAAGCGTGAACGCTAGTTAGCAAAGGGAAAGAGTATATTTGGAAAGCAACCACAAAGAATCTCCTTATGGCTTTATTCCTGACTTGCACATGTGAGGATCTAATCAAGGACTTTAAAATATGAACTAATCCACAAGCATACACTTTGGGGAGGAATATAAATAGGGCAGGTCAGAACAAAAGAGCTTAAACCATGAAGTCATTGAGAACTAAACAGGCATTGAACCACAGACAAGGGAAAACACATCTGAGTTTATTGTTCAGTGTTCCATGGTTCAGTGCTTGTGAAAACAACTCACAGTCTTCAAAGGATTTGAGCAATAGCTAGTCACATAACTTAATACTCAAAATCTGTGAACACATGTACAAGAAAAACTATTCAACTACACAAAACAACAAAATTTTCACCTACAACCGAAAAATATAATCATGCCGCGAAGGAGATAATGACAAAGTTGGGGTCTTCTGAACAGACATCAAACCCAGCTGCAAAATCAAATTTCAACTAATCAACTGCAAGGGCCCCTGGTATAAAAGGAAAGTATATGATAAAGAGTAAATAAAAGAAAAAGATTCAAGGGAAACAGATTTCAGAACTTAAACATAGCACGTTGAAACTCCCTGGGTGACGTAGTTGAAAAAGGCAGCTGTTGAAAACCAGAGTCGGCAAAGTCGGAGGTCAGTCTGTGCAGCCCGGGCAGACACGGCAGGAGTTGAACAAGACAAAGACGAGAAAAATGAAGAAGGCACAGAGGACATTACCCACCAACTGAAAAGGCAACCTAGAAACACAGAGGAATTGGACAACCGTTTAACCTCTGTACAATTAACATTCAAATGCTCTAACAGCAACTGCAACTGGAGAAAAAGCAAACGATTAAACTCAAAGTGGGTAAAGAGCTAAGTATGCCCAAAGATAACACAGTATATGATATATGTTTCATAGCAAAATTGCACTAACCACCATGTAAGTGAGAATGTGAGAACTGTCATTTGATATCATTTCCATACCTATGGTGACAAGCTTCCAATGACAGTAGCAAATGTTAGTATGGTTGAGGATACCCAATGCCACCAGCATCATTCTTTATCTAGCGTCATACGGGGAATTCTTTTCTGTTTGTTTGGTTTTAGATTGCTTGGGTTCTGTTTTATTTGTTTGTTTCATTTTTCCCTGGCTTTCTTTTATTTAAAAACAATCAGATTTTTCTACAACGTATTTTAATCATGGTTACCCTTCACCACTTATCTGAGGCCCTCCCTCCCCTCACATCCAAACCCACACCACTTCTGTCTCTCTTTAGGAAACACACATCGGAATAATAACAATAAAGTAAAATAAGATTAAAAACAAATCAGAATAGAGCAAGACACAGACACAAGCAGAAGAAAAAGGAACCAAAGAAAAAGCACAGGCGACACATATAGACTTAGACTCATGTGTTCACATACACAAACATCTCATGAAACTACAAAACTGTTCTCACAGAAGCCTTAGGCTAGACAGAAAACCTTCAGAGAGAAGTCTTCAAAATTGTGAAGGGGATGCTGAAATGCAGGTCTCCATGGTTGATGGCTTCTGTCAGGCTGTAGGTGGGGAAGGACTCAGTTTTCTTTAAAGAGCTGGACATTGAGAGGTCGACCATGCTCCAGTGAGTACTTGGATAATACAAATTGAATTTGCAGTAATTGAAAGTTAGTGGCGACTTTTGTTCTAGGTCCTTTTGCATACAATAAGGCCTGGCTTTTGTAATCGGACTTAGAAGTCAAGGAGTTAAGTTTTGCAAAAATGTTATGGCTTAGAAAAGAAAAAACTTAAACTATCAGGTCTGAGTCACTGCCCTAATATAACTTTAGTTTTTTCTGAGAATCTAGTAGTCTAGAACTAAGGTTTATGTTTGGTGAATGGAATAAAAACAAATTTTGGAGACAGTTTCTTAGATAACTCTTTTTATGCCTTCTTTCTTGGATTTTGTTTAAAATTTGTCTAATTTCACGATGGTGTGTCTTTATTGATTTATTCTCTATGAGTGAGTTAAAATTATATTGATTAGCTTGCCTCTTGCTTCAGCCTCTGAAGTATTTGAGATTATAGGTATATGCCATTATATATAACATTCATATATTTTTAGATGAACTCTTTGAATCCTTAAATATCTCAGTAAATCTGCATCTAAAAAGTACATTCGAATTACAATTTCAGTGTAGATAGTTTTAAGTTTGAAATCTCTTTTTCTTTATTCATAACTTTAAATTTTATTTTAATATAATACTTTTTATTTACCCTGTGAGATTTCTTTCAGGTCTACTATAGGGAACTGTGAAAGAAACTTAATCTAAGTGCTACCATTTCTTTTCAGACTCCATTTACTCATAGCGAGCAACTAAATTCAAGGTCCCAGGCCCTCGGGGAGCTAGGGACTTCCCTGTAGCTGAACAGTTTCTGTTGTAAACAGTCGTCTGAGTCCAGACATCTCAGGGACAACTTGTAAGGAGAAAGTTGTATGAGTCCAGTCATCACAAGAACAGCTTCAGAGTCAAATAAGTTCATGGTTCCAGGCTAACATCTGGAACTAACATCTATCCTACTTCTCCAAATGTTTTCTTTATTCTTTGTTAACAGGTAAGAATATCAACATTTCTGTTATCTAAACCAAGGTGCACAGTTGTAAAATATATAATCAATTGCCTGTTATGGCCTAATTGATTACATATTCCTTCATCCCCATATCACCCTGAGCTCTGGATGTAGTATCTAGGAGGATTAATTAAGGACCTTAAGGCCAGGTGCCCTGGATACGGCCCAGTCTCCAATAGGTACTCCCTTTTCATCCCATAATTTCAAAATACATTTTAATAACACCACAGCTTCCCCCTGCTACCCCTCCGATTTGTGTTCCTATCCTTTAAAAATCTACCTTCTGGAACACTGTTCAGATCCCAAACTGGCCACCTCTGGGAGCACTCAGAAAATAAAACTGAGTTTTAAGCTTCTGTATCTGAAGTGAGTTTTTTTCAGCTTCTGCCCTGAACTCAACAATACAATATGTTTTGATCCTCTTCCCAGAGTGCTTAAAAGAAACTCATCAGACCAGCAAGATGCTTCAGTGAGGAAAATCTCTCGCCACCTAGCCCCACACCTCAGTTTGATCCCCAGATACCCACATTATAGAAAGAAGTGACTCCCCAAAATTGTCCCTTGATCTGTACCTGTAACCTTGGTGCTCATGTGTCATACCCATACCCCATACACACATAAGATAAATACAGTAAAAATAATTTTCTAAAAGGAAATTCACAATAACATATTTGAGCACTAGAATATTTGTATTTATTCACATCGATTTACACGCACAGTTCCTCTCAACAGGAAGAAAAAGTAAAAAAAAAAAAAAAACAGACAGAAAATAGTAATGGAATTTGTGTCAGCATTTTCCACTACTGACTGAGGAAGAAGGGATCTTTCCGATTTGATGGCACAATCCGTGGGCATGCTACAGAATCCATAATGACACCACAGTACAAAGTCTGCAGTCCAAGCATCCTGTTGCTTAAATCCCATGTCCCCAAAGAAAATCCCATATGCAACTACTCTCCTAAGCCAAAATTGTCAATGTTATGAACGTGACTGTGAAAGAAGGAATTTTACTAAGCAAAGATACAGTGGAACAAAACCTGTATGTATGTTGTCTTCAAAATTACAAATTTACCGAACTTCCTCATCTCCGATGCCTTCTGATGCTTTCTATGAGTCAAGGTTTTCATTACCCAGTTTGCTTTTTGAATTTTACAATACTTCTTTGAGATATGAAAGGCTAAGACTCTCAAATAATACCCACTGAAAAAGAAAATAAATGAGGATTAAAAAATAGGAAACTTGACCAAAGTTGCAATTTACTCTATGTTCAAATTCATGACTGAATTTCTGGTTCAAAATTCTTCTCCCAAGTGGCCAGGAAATAATCGCTCAACAAATCCTACGCACAAGGCAATTAGGAATGGGCGTCATCAAACAAAGACTTCAGACATTCCAATCACCTCTCAAATTTCTCTGTGGCCACAGTAAACCTGAAATGACTTCTTTTCTAGCCTAAAAATGTGCAGGTGCATTTCACAGTATCAGCAGAGCACTAAGACATGCTCAGGTTTTAGCTCTGATGTGTGCAGCCTGGGGCTTATACCAGATCACCCGGAACCACAGCTCTGCTTTTCAACAAGACAGCAGGCGTGGTCTTTCATCTCAGTCGACTCATGGAGAAGTACAGGAGCTGGGGCTGGAGAAGAAAGGGCCAGTGCAACGTAATCTCTCCCTCTTTGCTCTTACCCACTGAGGTAGTTTTATGATTCATCTCAACCTCTTTGAGGTCCATAAAGGAAACTTCAACAAGACATACAATAGTGGCAGGGAAACAGCCGGCACTTTTAAGCTTTATGATTTGTGCTGGTTTGGCATTTTCCACAGGCATTCCTCGGGGATCAAAATATTAACCACAAAGTCTGCACACTCCCCAGGGAAATCTGATGACTGGGCAAAGTCATTGCAAAGCCTCTTTGTATCACTTTGGGAAAATGAAAGGTGTTTTCCCCCATAACTTTAAATCTGGGGGGTAGCACCTTTGACAGGTCATCTGAGGTCTGCATAGCAACTACAGGACTCTCTGAATTCCAGTGTCGAACATCCCTGGGTAAAGAAAGCATAGCCAGCAACAGGAAGACAGCAAGCTGCCATTCAAGAACTGTGTTTAGCAGGGAGACTGAAACTTTGAAAGGATTGCTTTCTTTTCAACCATAAGACCACCAATCCTAATTCAGAAAATTCATGTCTGGAATATAGTCAAATACAAACACCTTCACTATTTCAAATTGGCTGAATACAGTGGGAGACTTAAAAAAAAAATCCTTCAAGGTTACTTATCAGAAACAACTAAAAATCCCCAGAGACAGTAGCAAGAGACGCCTAAATAATGTATGTAGCTCTTTAAACTGTGCTATTTTATGAAATGAATAATATTAAAATGATATAATTAATATTGATGGATTAATTTCATTTTAAGGTAATTTTACTTTAAGGCAATGAATTCTTGATCATATAGTTATAGATCTTTATCAGATAAAAGAATCAATCTTTGCCCTAACTTACAAACTATACTTAAAACCAATTTACTTTTTAGTCTAAAATTTTGAAATAGCCTTTTTGAGATCTCTATTGCGATAATAAATATTTACATCCTCAGTGTTGAGAAGTGCTGTTCCAATGTATGGAATACATACTTACTGCTTTAACACCCCAGAGCATGGATGTTTGCAACTTGGATGGCTAAAGTGGGAAGCAGAAGGAGCAATGGGATTCTTAGACAACTGTAGCACCAGGATACCTAAAGTGAGGGTAGGAAGGCTTGGGGAGGAATATGGAAAAAATGCAGGGTGGATGCAATACTGAGGAAAATAAAATAGTAAACAAATGTTGACTCAAATTTGGCAAAGTCCCCAAGACTCTGTTACTCACCCCTTCACAGTTAATTCCTGGGGACACGCCCAAACTCAAGATATTTGCTCTTTTGAGAACAGGTTCATCAAATCACACTGCTCAGAAATCAGGTCAATTCTAGGTAAGGCTTCTCACATAATCTAATACAAAAACAGTATTTACTGACTGACTAATTTCAGTGTGACCATAAAGGAAACAATGCAGATTAAAAAATAGTAACTAAAATGCACTGGTCTACATTTTCACTAATTGGAAAAGAACAAAGAGGGAACCTGGAAGAGTTTGGCAGAAAAGAGACAGGAGAAATGATAAGATTATGTTTACAATCTCAAAGAGTAAAAAATTAGTAATTTAAAACATTTATGTATCTATGGCTGGGGACATAGCTCAGTGGTACCATACCTGCTTATCATGCATGAAGCCCTGGATTTATGATTCTAGAATCACAAATAAGACAGAAGGAAAGAATGATGGAAGTGAAGAAGAAGGGAAAGAGGAAGGAATGAAGAGGGGATGGAAAGAGAGAAAGTGATGGAAGGAGGAAGAACTAGGTGGGCTAAAAATGGGGATGATGAGAGGGGGAGGGAGGAATGGAAGAAATATGAGGGAGGGAGGGAGAGAGGGAAGGAGGGAGGGAAGGAGGAAGGGATGGATTTTCCTATCTAAATACTTCTGCAAAATTTCAAAATGTAGCATACAAAACCAGGACATTAGAATGTAGAAGAATGCAGATCGATCCATCCTTATCACCGTGTACAAAGCTTAAGTCCAAGTGGATCAAGGACCTCCACATCAAACCAGATACACTCAAACTAATAGAAGAAAAAGTGGGGAAGAGTCTTTATCACATGGGCACTGGGGAAAATTTCCTGAACAAAAAAGCAATGGTTTATGCTCTAAGATCAATAATTGGCTAATTGAACTTCATAAAACTACAAAGCTTCTGTAACGCAAAGGACACTGTCATTAGGACAAAACAGCTACTAACAGATTGGGAATCCTACATCCCATAGAGGGCTAATATACAAAATATACAAAGAACTCAAGAAGTTATATTCCAGAGAGCCAAATAACCCTATTAAAAATGGGATATAGAGCTAAACAAAGAATTCTCAGCTGAGGAATATCGAATGGCTGAGAAGTACCTAAAAAAATGCTCAACATCCTTAGTCATCAGGGAAATGCAAATCAAAACAACCCTGAGATTCCACCTCACACCACTCAGAATGGCTAAGATAAAAAACTCAGGTGACAACACATGCTGGCAAGGATGTGGAGAAAGAGGAACACTCCTCCATTGTTGGTGGGCTTGCAAGCTGGTACAACTACTCTGGAAATCAGTCTGTAAGTTCCTCAGAAAATTGGTCATTGAACTCCCTGAGTCTCCTGAGCATATAACCAAAAGATGTTCCAACATACAACTAAGATACATGCTCCCCTATGTTCATAGCAGCTTTATTTATAACAGCCAGAAGCTGGAAAGAACCCAGATGCCCTTCAACAGAGGAATGGATACAGAAAATGTGATACATCTACACAATGGAATATTACTCAGCTATCAAAAACAATGACTTCATGAAATTCATAGGCAAATGATTGAAGTAGAAAATATCATCCTGAGTGCGGTAACCCAATCACAGAAAAACACACATGGTATGCACTCATTGATAAATGGGTATTAGCCCAAAAGCTCGAATTAGCCAAGATACAATCCCCAGACCACATGAAGCTCAAGAAGGATGACCAAAGTGCAGATGCTTCACTCCTTCTTTAAAAGGGGAACAAAAAATATTCACAGGAGGGGATATGGAGGCCAAGTTTGAAACAGAGACTGAAGGAACGGCCATTTGGAGCCAGCCCCACATGTACAACCACCAAAGTGCATGAGATTGATGAAGCTAAGAAGTTTATGCTGACAGGAACCGGGTATAGCTGTCTCCTGAGAGGCACAGCCAGAGCATGTCAAATACAGAGGCAAATGCTAGCAGCAAACCATTGAAGTGAGAATGGGACTTCCTTGAAGGAATGTATTTCTCCTAGATCCTGTCCCTGACCAACAGAGGCTTTCCTGTACTAAGTAACAGACTGCTCGGTACATTTCTGCCAGCTAAGACTAAGGAAGTGAACTCTCATTTTTGCAACTAAGAATCTTCAATGATAAATGTTGCAAATAATTAGCCATCATACACAGTGAAGATAAATGGAAAAGGTGAATTTCTGAGCAGTGAAATTTTCTATAAATTTTTAATTAAACTCAAATTCAATGGAATTTAAAACTGAGCTATCAAATTGAATAAAAAGAGGATTGAGAGATAAAAAATTACTGTCTTTCAAAAAGGCATCATGTGAGAGAGAAAGTGTCTTCTTTCTTTATACATGCCAGATTTATTCCTTTTGAAAAATCTGAAAATAACCTCTGATGGTCATTCCTTCTATTTACTCTCTCTTCCAGGCTGGTCTCCCTGTGTGTACAGGCTTCTGTAAAAAAAATCAACTTTTTCTTAACCTCTATTTCCTTTTTTTTTGGTCATAATCCAGTTATTTGGGATATCATACCTGTCAAGTCCAATTTTCTACTTTGTTTTTGTTTGTGCAAAGTCACTGCTAGGAGGAACTTAAGAAATTCCTAATCCAACTTTTGAAGTTTGCCAATGCTGAAAGCATGTGAGCTAGCTGTTGTCATCAGTGTTTGGTGGAGCTTGACTCAAAGCCTTGTTTTCTGACTCATATGTTTTCCGCGTCCTATAAGTTAGAGGTCTCACTATGCATTTCTCTGTAATTACCAAGCTGTGTATATTATAATCTATATACTCTAACATGCACAGAAACTAACATTAATAACCGTGCCAGGTTAAGCTCAGTGTTTAGAACAGCCTTACATTGAAGCTGCTGAACTATAGATAGCATCCTACAGAGCTCTTCTTTATCTGGGCATGGCTTATGATCACGGGAGCTTTCTTGTTGAAGTAAGTACTTATTATCATATGTCTTTTGAAACAATTAACTTATTCCTTGGAGTGACTACAGTTCTACTTGGCTTACAGGTATCAGTGTCTACCCTGCATAGTAAATCCTAGAAATTATTAATTATCTCACTTAAATGGTATACCCAGATATATCACTATTCCTCACTTTAGAAGATTACTGTTTTCCTAGAAGCCATTGTTTATTGTGCTTTACTTAGAGTAGAAAACCTTTCCCTGGCCACAGGCAGGGTTAACCAAATGGCACAACAAACCATACTCAGTGTGAACCAATACATACAGGTGTTCCTTCTCAAGTGGTTAAAGGCCTTTGACATAACAAAAGCCAAGTCACAGATAGGTATATTATTAACAAAAAACAGCCTTCTGTCTGGATATCACTGACCTATACTCCATTCTCATACATGTTCTTTGTCCTCAAAATGCTTTATTTTATGGAGAGAGAGAGAGAGAGAGAGAGAGAGAGAGAGAGAGAGAGAGAGATTCCTTCAAATGAAAACTAAAGGCTAGAGAAACAGTAAAGCAGGACTCCCCTGCACCAGTGTCTGCTTGCCCTAGATCTGATCTTTTGTGTATGAGTAGGGCCCTTCCTTGTGCTGAGAACACAGAGAAATCCAAGATACAAATAGGAAAGTGTAAAACTTGAGGCTGGAGGGCAACTGAGGAAAATCTGACTAGATACATAAAGTAAGTGTAGAGTGTCATTCATCTGTAAGAATAGAAGATGGCGGCCAAGGAGAAGCCCACAGAGCTCACTCTTCACTGGTATCCTCTTGACATTAAGACTTGTTCTAATTACATGCTCCAGATCAATGTGTTTTTATTAATGATACTTAATTCAACTGTTGGATATATGCTATACCATATTTAGTATTTATGGTCAGAGTTTCAATATTCCTCTACCAAGTAGTTACTGAGAAATAGAGGGAAACAGGAAATATGCAGGAAATGTTGCATTGTAGGTCTTTCATTCCAATTCTACAGTTGCTAAGATTCCTGGATTTGATGAGGAATTCCTGGAGTTGATGTCCTGTACCAAAAGGAAACTACCTCTATAATTAGTTAATTCTATACTATAACAGTTCACAACCATACATCCAATCATTACACTACCTTTAAAATATGTTTATTGATTCTTTACCCTCCATCGTTACTGGCTCTGTCCAGACTTGACTAACAGTTCAGGTGTCAATCTAGACTAATATAAAGAGTTTAACTTTAATGTTGAAGCTATCTACAATCCCAACCCTGCTGAAAACTCTTTTCAAGAGAAGACCTTTTCCACCTGTTTAGATGCCATTGCAGAATATGGAGCTAGTAACTCATGTGTTTCTTTGAATCTGGGTGGTGATGAACACTTTCCCTAAACCACCTGCTGTGTTTTGACTCTATACCTTTGGAAGCACACACTGCATATTAAGATTGGTTCCCTAAATAAAAGAGCAAGCTCATCTTGCAAAGAAAACCTCCAACACACAAGTCTTACAAGAAAATGGTGATCATGATTTCATTCTGACAGAAAACTTCAACAAAAGTCTAGGCTTTCGGGCAACATGCTAATTAAACATCTATTGTATGCCAGGCATTATTCTATCCAAAATCATTTAAGGAACAGATTAAATCCCCGTACTCATAAAACATATACAATAAGCAAATACATAAAGGGCCTGAATAAAAATGAACTATTGGTGTTAACCTTGACAAAACTAAGTAAAGAAAGCCAGGATTTATAAAACAGATCCTTCACTCAAGATTGCCTCATAGAAAGTGTTGGAGAAGCCCTGTTACCACCATAACAGTGCACAAAAGCTCGCACAATCTCACACACAAAAATACTAGTTACATAGTCTGGTCTGTGTACACTAAATTTTATCAGGTGAATGGCACTCCCTAAGGTCTTTCAGGTAGTGCAATCTCTTGTCTTCAATTTCAACTTCCTAGACATACAGTTTTAAGTATAATAATTGATTAATCTCTTTTTACAAAATCTCTACAAACATGTTATTGAATCGAACTCTTCAATTAAGCATTTCCCCAAAAGCTAAATCTGAGAATGTTCACAAATGAAGGTGATTGCTTTCCTCTGAGCTTCCAGCCTTTTCCACTTTCCCTACCTGAGAAAAGCAGGGGTTTGTGTTATGATCATTTGAATAACTGCCCCACCCTATCACACTCAGCAAGGATCTGGATTTGGAAAGGAAACCGGTGATTTGGTGACATACAAAATTCTCGTATGACGTGTCTCATTTTGACTCTCAGAAAGCATACAGAATAAGCAAGAAGCATAGCTCCAGTTTAGGGAATACAGGAAGAAAAAAGAGAATTGCGAATAACTTAGTGACATAGGAGGAGCTCTGACCCACATGTCTTCAATTTTTATAGGGTTCTTTCATTACTAGCAAAAACAAACAAACAAAAATCAATTACTTCAAATGCTCCCAGATTGAAAGTTTCCATTTCCGCCACCCAAAAAGGAAGGCTACATGCTGAGAGGCTCGCCTAATTAATTGTATTTCCCCGGATTTCCCCCTCTACTCTTCACATTTAGGAGAGGCTAGGCTCAGTATACTAATACCTACCTCACACTTCAGCCCAGTCATCCTGGCTCCCCTCTGGGATGCAGAACTGAAACAACAGGGCTCTGGCTTGGTTATAGGGCAGTCTCCGTAGAACCAGTGAGCAAACGATGTAAAAAGAGCCATCAAGGATCCCCAAAGGAAGACCCTGCTTGCTCCGTGGTGCTCTTTCCTTTTCCTCAGGATTTCCATTACTTTGCCCTCCTGTGAGTAGGGCCTCAGCAAGACTTCACCCTCAGGAAAGCAGCAATTGTTCCTTTCCCAGAGATACCTCATCTAGACAGCATGGTTGCTTCCCTGAGCTCAGAACAGGAAAGCTCAGAGGCGTGGCCAAGCCCTCATACTTCCTTGCCCAAATCCTCGCGGCCTCCACCCAGGGCCCTTCCCTCCCTCAGGCAAGCGGTCTGAAGGCAGTAGCTTCCTGCAATTTCAGAGCTTTGATTCCTAGCCAGCCTTCTATCCTTTTGAGAGTGGGCAACTTCATGTCTGATTAAATTTGGGTTCATACCCATTCAGAGCCTGCCCCACATGTGGCCCATACATATACAGCCACCCAATTAGACAAGATGGATGAAGCAAAGTGCAGGCCGACAGGAACCGGATGTAGATCTCTCCTGAGAGACACAGCCAGAATAGAGCAAATACAGAGGCGAATGCCAATAGCAAACCACTGAACTGAGAACGGGACCCCGGTTGAAGGAATCAGAGAAAGGACTGGAAGAGCTTGAAGGGGCTCGCGACCCCATATGAACAACAATGCCAACCAACCAGAGCTTCCAGGGACTAAGCCACTACCCAAAGACTATACATGGACTGACCCTGGGCTCCAACCTCATAGGTAGCAATGAATAGCCTAGTAAGAGCACCAGTGGAAGGGGAAGCTCTGGGTCCTGCTAAGACTGAATCCCCAATGAACGTGATTGTTGCGGGGAGGGTGGTAATGGGGGGAGGATGGGGAGGGGAACACCCATAGAGAAGGGGAGGGAGAGGGGTTAGGGGGATGCTGGCCCAGAAACCAGGAAAGGGAATAACAATGGAAATGTAAATAAATACTCAAGTTAATAAAGACAAAAAAAAAAAAAAAATTGTGTTCCTCCAACCCTTCCCTAACAAGTTACTCATTTGGTTTCTGTCTGCTTTATAGACCCTAACATACCCTCTTTTCTAAGGCTACCCTGGCTAACCTGCTAGTCACATTTCTAAAAAGGACTCCAAATGCTTCTCGCTAGCATCTCTAAACGCTAAACAAGTGCCAAGAAAGCGCTCGCTTGCACTCTGCATGTGCCTTATCTTCCAAGAAAACGCATTTCTCTCTTTCTGGTTTCTGATATTGTCTTAGAATAGACTCGTTATGCCTCCTTACTTAAAGTGAGAATTTCCCCTGTTTTTAAATTCTTTCTTCTTTCCTTCTTCCTTCATCTACCGACCTAAATACCTACTTGTCCATCCGTCTATAGTTTACCACTTAGTCCAGATATCTCCCAGCTAGCTCCATAATTTCTTCTCATCCCAAATACTTCGACTTATATAAGTTGTATATATGAATTTATAAAATATCATATATTGCATAAATTATAACATATGTATATAGCAATAATGTAAAAACAAACAGAATTACAGTTTCAAAATAAATAATTTTACCAAATTGTTATCCAAGGGAGCCACAAATCGGAAACAATCTAAATGTTTAATACTTGAGTGATGCTATTTATTCATTGTAAAGAGTAATACACATGTAATGAAAATGTTGCAAAAATGTTAGAGACATGAAAAATGATTATAGACTTAATATTAAATGAATAAATAAAGATATAAATGCCACCATGCTGAGAGATCTCTACTGCATTCAAATACATAAAAATGACAAGAAAAGAAAAATTTATTTAATAAAGGAGGAAAGCAGAGAGTAATAATTTTTGTTTAGTTTTCCTCAGAGGCCACTATAATTTTTCTACTTCCTCCTATTGTGTTACATGGTCACTGGAAAGGAACATTTCATAAAACACAAAAAGCAGTCAAATTATTTCGTGTTGGCCTCTGAATGTAGTAGTGTCAGCAAATGCAGACAGATAAAGTCATCTCTCTAACCTTAAGTTGCTACTTTACATATAATTTTCAATGTGAATTCATCAGTGTAAGATAATAAACAATATATTTGTGGCCTGAAGCTTAAGCTTTAGTTTCGTGTCTGACCTGTTCTAATAATGAGCTTTAAGCATATTATTTCAACTGTTTGATCTGTGTTTTCTCATTTATAAACGTATTTTCAATACCCCAAGGATAGATTGCTTTTATTGCTAATGTAGCATTATACAGGTAGAACAGGTTATATTTAGAAATATGTGTGTGTGTGTGTGTGTGTGTGTGTGTGTACCCATGTCCATATATGGATATAATGACAATTAGTGAAGAAAGCAGCTTTGCTTTTCAAAGAGGAAGGCTATGTGGGTGGGTTTGGAGGGAGGATAAGAAAAGGAGAAATGCAATTATAGTATAATCTCAAAAGTGAATTTAAAATTCTGTATAAACTGGAAAGACTATATAAAATATTTTTTCATGAAATTATTTTTTCTTCTAGGACACCATTGTCACAAATAATTAGAGTATCACTCTTCAAACTTCTGAATGCTGATAAATTATTCCCTTTGGATAAATCAATATTACAATTGTTCATTTTGAACATGAATAAATGGAATTTTCTACAAGGAGTAGTTAGTCTCAAGATTCTTTCCCTCCCTCAGCCCCACCCTCCTCCTCTCCATTCTCCCTCTGTCCCTCCCTCTCCTCTCCTTGTCTTGATGAGGAGTTTGAAAGTCAATTCCAAACCCATACATTAACATTTGTGACCACAGACAAAGCATTTATTTAAGATTAAGAGTTGTGTCGTACAAATACACATTCTAGAAGCAAGTTAGCTAAGGTCTATATTGCTCTAATATATCTTAATTGATCACTGTCAGCATTAGTCTTTTTAATGGTCTCATTATTCTAACTTTCCCCTGTTTGGGATTCTGAATTTTAAGAAGAACATATTTCACAAAGCAGTTTTCACAAACATGTCAGTATTAGGGGAGATGTTTGGCTCCATTTGCTGTCAGCTCTATCTGTATATGGATACTGCCTTATTCAAAGACAATTTTCTATAGTTTTAATAATAAATCCTGATAACTAGATTTCACCAATATTCAATAATTTTTCAAACTCTACCTACAACTTAAAGTTTTAAAATTATTTTGATAGTATGGCAATCTTTAGAGAATACATAATCTCTTGAGTTTTTCATAGGCATAAGGCAAGGCCAGGGGGATATATTAATTCATTAGTGTTACTAAATCAAACTGGACACTTTATAAGAAAAATCATTTTTCTTTGGCTAAATGTTTTGGAGGCTGTTGCAGTTACTTTTTTATTGCTGTGATACAATACAACTTATAGAAGAAAGACTGGATTTGAGGTGTACAGTTTTACAGCGTTAGAATCCATGACTATCATAGCAGGGAGCATGGCAGCAGGCAAGTATGGTGTACTGCAACCAATGTTGAGAGTCCACGTCTTAAGACAAAAGCATCAGGCAAAGAGAGACTTGCAACGAGTCTTTGAAATCTTAATGCCTGCTCTCAGGCCAAGCCAATAGGAAGTACCTGGTGTCAGACCCTGACCCACCCTGAAACTGTATATAAGAAACCTGTTCAGAAGGATTAAAGCTATGAGAGACCTACTCTGTCATCCGAGATCTTCTGTCATAAGATCTGTAACACTGGTGCTTGGGGAAGCGATCTGCTCTCCAGAAATCACCTCCAAAAGCTCTCCTGCACCCCCATCCCCACCCCTGCTGGCTAGTCAGCCTCCTGATGGTTCAGCTCAGCAGATATCTAGGAGCAACTGAAGCAGCAGTGTCTGAGACTGAAGTGGAGCACCAGAGGCAGAGGCAACAGAGGCCACTCCCCCTCCCTGCTCCAGTTCTCTCCCTTTCTCCTGAACCCTTGAACTTATCAGGGCCAGGGATCTTGGTGGAAAGCCTCCAGTACTAAGGCCAACACTTGAGAAGGGCATTAATTTCTGCCAAGGGCAACCCGTGGCTTCTTTATGTGCTGTAAGAGTACTCTTCTTAAAAGTTTCACCACATCGTGAGACTGCAACATTCAACTTTGAGCACAGGATGCTTGAAAGACAAACACAGTGTAAAAGTCAAAGCATTTACTCTCCATACAGTGCCAAAAAAAGTACTTGGTACTTGCTTCCTTCTAAAGCCCTGACTCACTTTATTAAGCATATGGTGTCAAGCCTTTGCTCTAGATAGAGAATGAATTCCATGAGAGTTGAGCCCACACCTTGCAGCTTTTTATACCCAGCTGTGCATTATATTAGGGAACAAATGAATAATAAACAGGAAAATAATGTTTCTTTTATATAAAATGAAAAGAAGTGAGTCTGCATCTTGCACATACTGAAATAGCTTTGTATTCTGCTGTAACCAAGGTAAAACATTCTGTATCTTCCCAAGGTCAGCCCAGTTATCACAGGCAACTTGGGTATGCTCCCTTCAAGCTCAACATTTGCACACCCTTCCTTCCTCTATACTCGATAACTGACTGATAGTTCACCAAAAGAGTTATCAGGACTTTATATTTCAAGAAATCAGATAGAAATGTTTCCCTCTTATTATCCAACTTAAATATGCATTTTAGATGGGAAAATAGGATTAAAATAGAAAATACAAGAAGTCACAATTGAGGAAGATAATGTGAGCTGGAAGAATTTCTGTTGGTTTTTTCGTGTTTGCCTTCCTGGATCATGTAATCTACATCTTAGAAATGGATTTCCCCCCATTTAAGCAAGAGAGCATTGCTTACTGTGATTTGGTTTCTAATGATGCATTTATTTGAGATTCTTAGCCTAAGGTTCCAATAATTTATAGTAATACATTGTCTCCACTTACACTAATGTTCTTGGAGTTAGAGAATATTATGATATTTCAACATAAAATTCTCTTAAAACAGTCACATGTGTTCTTATTTCTGTGGATGCACAAATAGATGGTTAGCAAATGAATTCCATCAAGTCTGATGAACTGTAGAAGCATAGCATGGAACCTAATGTCATAAATCTTATGAGATATAGATGCAATCATTTAATTTTTCATCCTATAGCTGCACATTTTTCTATACTGGGCAGTAATTTTAGTTTATTAAATACCCTTTCCCATAAAGTCTCTTCTCATCTCTACTTAGAGTTAATCATCTTCCCTTTTGCATAGCCTGTCCATAAGATAAATTATCAAGCTTAATATAAGATACAGCAACTAAATAGTCACTGTTTTCACTTTCACTTTGCAATAGAATTGGGGAAATTCAATCCATTATTTGTATGCTCCTGAAAAAAAATAGTGTACATATGTAGACAATCAATGTTTATAGTTTAGGAAAAATAATAATCAATTAAGATTATGGAATTGCTTTTTGGTTTGGTTTTTTTTTTTGTGCCAAATTTTGTTATTGAGTCCATAATTTCTCTGTGTGTCCCTGCTGCTGAAGGGAAGCTCGGAGGATAGAATGACTGGGTTATTTATTTTATACCGTGGCTCTGCAAGATGATAAGTGATTGTGTTTGCAATATCCATTATGGATGCACAGAAGCACTGCTTCATAATTAATGTCCTATTCATCCATTCTGCTTTACTTTCCTGGATGCCACAGTGAGTAATCAATTTCAAAAATGATACACCTTATTCAAAAAACATATGTGTGATTTTCACAAAGGTAGAAATCGGACTGGTAGATCCTTGCTGTGCTGATTAAGAGCAAACATGACAAACCAAAGAAGGGAAAATAAAAGAGAAGAGAAGAAGGGGAGATCAGGAAAGATGGTAAGTCAACTTTCCCATCTAAAATAAAGAAAACAGGTCCATTGAGGTTTTGAAATGACAAATTTTAAATGCCAGATTCAGAAACAAAACCGATTTTGTAGGTACACATTCATCTTGAGGATGAGTCAGTAGACAGATCACCAGTCTTCACTGTCTCATGTGATTCTTCCTCGTAGATTACATTTGATCACCATTAAAGTGAATACAACCTAATGTGTCTCTTTTATATATGATTAGTAATGCCCGTGTTAATAGTAGTTTGTATCACAGAACTTCTATTATTCCCTGCTAACATTTGTTTTAATTGAAACAGGGCAAGGAGTCATTTCCTCTGGCTGGTAAGAGGTAAATGAAATGCATTGCCTCCTTTGTCCAATGTCTGCATAAAGGATCCCTTTAATCCTCTCTGCATTATCTAACTATAAATCAATACACAGTTGAAGAATGCTAATTTAAGAGTTTCTCAAGAATAAATGACTCAGTGGTAGAAAGGTGGTGAAAGAGAGAGCTGTTAGGCCAATTAATTACAAGAAACTTATTAATTACCTTCTTTTATTCCACTGGAGTCCAATTAATATGTTGCAAAATACTAAAATAAGCGTGTCTATTTATTGAAGGATTGTTTAGTGTACATAATTTATTTCTCACATTTATTCAACTGTACAAGGGTAACCCCTTGGCTCAGTGTTTCATCGAGTAAGTGGAGATGGGATCCATATAGATTAACCTATCAAGGCTGTGTTCATTGTTGGCTTTTCACAGAACGTTATTGTTATTGATACTATTTTTTTCTTAGATCCCATTGGTATAGTTATCAGATAGAATACAAGCTAGCCAAGATATAAATTAGATTTTAAGCCTTTCTTAAGCTGGAATGAATAACTAAACATTCTATTTAACTGATATACTGATGGACTGGGTGCTGAGTATGTCGAATGCTTTATAAGTTGTAGAATGGTAATAATTGTACTCAATTTATATGTAAGTGAAAAGGCTTTTTAACTGGACAAAAAGGGGGAAATGTCGTGGTTTGCCCTGGAGTTATCTGTATTTTGATGCTAATTCCACTGCCCCAAGGACAGTTGCCCTGTCACTTACTCAGGAATCAGGTGACTTCACCAGAGCCTTTTCCCCATTGAATTTGTAAAGTACAGGTGAGGGGCAGGTACAGGATAGAAGGAGGCATATCATTGGAGGAGAAGGAAGGATGGGCAGGAAAAGTTTGAAGGAAGAGGAGGAGACAAGGAAAGAAGAAAGTAGAGGAGAGAGAGAGGGTGAGAAGCTGTGGCAGGACAAGATGGCAGGTGATGTTAAGATTCTGCTCTGTGTATTTACAGGTTGTTATTAATGTTCTCAAGGGATGAATGGTACCAGACTTTGTATGTTTACTATTAATGCTTCTCTTATACTTGGGATTATGGCCATGGCTTCCTCATACACTCTAGGCAAAGGTGCTAACACTAGGCTAGGCTCTTAACCCAACCTTTTAGTGTTATTTCTTGTTGATTATTTCTATTTTGTTTTAAATTACATTTCTTTTGGTGTGTGTGTGTGTGTGTGTGTGTGTGTGTGTGTGTGTGTGTGTGTACTTGCGTGCGTGCCCAACATAGTACATGTGTGAAGGTCAGAGGACAAATTGCAGGATTCAGTTCTTCTCTCATACCATTGGGGCTTCAGGATCAAACTCTGGTTGTTAGGCCTGTGGACAAGTCATTTTATCCGCCCCATTTTGCTTTTATGAGACAGGGTCACCTGTAGCACTGAGTGGCTTCATACTCAACTATGTATTCAGGATGTCCTTGGATTCCTGACCCTCCTGCTTAGTTCTCAAAGGCTAGAATGAGAGTCACATGTCTTTACACAAAACTCAGGCTTTTGTTGCTTTGAGAGGGTTCTTCTATACCTATTTCGAGAGCTTTTAATTATAAATAAGCTTTGGATTTTGACAGTTATGTTTTTTTATGTAATGAGATAATTATGCAGGATTTGGCTTTTTACACTGTTGCTATGACAGAGGACATTGACACATGTGCAGGTGTTGAAGCATCTCTGCATGCCAGCCGTGAAGGCTGTGTAGTCATGGTGTATGATTCTTTCAATGTGCTCTTCAGTTTGGTTTGTTAATATTATACTCACTAGGTCCTTACTCCATATTCTGTATAAAATCAATTTAAAGGGTGTTAAGATGTAAACATAAGAAAGTATATACACACATATATGTATAAATATATAAAGAAAAAAGAGAGTATGTTTTCACATTATTTGCATGAGTTGTTTTGTATATGACAATAAATAATAACCTGTAGCAATAATGAACACATGTTATTGTACCAAACTAACATATGAGACAGAGAGAGAGAGAGAGAGAGAGAGAGAGAGAGAGAGAGGACGAAAAAGAGAGAGTGGGGAAAAACAACCTGTGGAAGTCAAGAATACTTACAAGAATAGATACAGTATTACTATCCAAAAAGAAAGTTACATAGCACAACAGAAAAAGATGTGAAAGAACAACGGAGCAGGAAGTAAATAGCCTTATTTAAACGGACAACAGATCTGAACAGAGGTATCTTTAAAGAGGCAGGTATATGAAGTGTTCAACTATCCCCGATCAGGGAAAAATTCAAACCCACACTGCTGTGAGGTATCACCTCACATCTGTTAGAATGGCTGTTTTCAGAACAGCAAATGATAGTTGAATTAGTCAAGGTTCTCTAGATATTATGGAGTGAATCTCTCTATACACATAAAGAGAATTTATTAGAATGACGTACAGCTGCAGTCCAACTAATTCAACCATGGCTAGCCATGAACAGAAAGCCCAGATCTAGTAGTTACTTGCTAAGTCCCACAAGGCTGGTGTCTCTGCTGCTCTTCCATATATGCTGGAATCCTGAGGAAGTAGGCCTTCAATGATGGTGAAGAAGTGGATGTGCTCGCAAGGTGAGTGAAAAGCAAGCCAAGACCAAAGCTTCCTTCTCCCCTGTCCTTCCACAAGCTTCCAGCAGAAGGTGTGACTCAGATTAAATTATGTCTTCCCTGAAGACATGGGTTAAACGTGTGTGTCTTCCTGCATCAAGATCCAGATCAAAAGTGTAGAATTTTCAAAGCTTGCAGAATTTTAAAAATTGCTAAATAGCGACCGAGGTTAAATTATGGCTACCAACATCTTAGAGTAGAGAAAAAGTAGTTTAGTGGCTTTGCATCATTACTCTGGGGCACTAATGCAGAGTTCAGTGACTTCAGTGGCAATGTTTTGTCCATGACAAAAAAATCCAGAAGAAAAATTGTGAATGCTTTCATCACATACTATTCATAAACATTTTACAATGTATATATGCATCAAAACAGCACAGGGTACCTGGTATGTATATACTATATGTATGTGTCACTTAGAAATATAGGCATATATAGTGACAAATTCTATAATCTCAGCACTTGCCAGGTGGTCATGAGCATTGTGAGTTTGAGTCCAGACTGATGTTTGACAAGATCCTTGTCTTATTAGACTAAAAATTATATGTTATTAAATAAATTTTAAGACACTGCACAGGTTGGGGAAGATGGCCCAGAGAGCCATCTGCCACTGCATGGTTTGGGTGGGCAGTAGACACACAGAGACCTTTCTGCTACTGTATCATGGGTGCAGTACTGGGAAGACAGCCATAGACTCACCCACTTGCTGCCATGCCGCATGGGCAGCCTGTCCGCACCTAGAGTTCTGCTTGCCACCACACCACAGGGTGCAGAGATAGAAGGTCACCCAGAGGTCCATAAGGCGTACGGCTCACCTGCAGCGGGAGGCACTACAATGTGCAAGTATGCGGTAGACAGATGGGAGAGAAAGAAGTAGAACTGTGTCACTCAGGCTCCGTTTCCCTGCCTGCCGCAGCATGGCTGCCCTGCAGGGAAGCAAGACAGGAACTACCAGGGCATAGAGACTCAGGTGATGAGTGACAAGAACAGACTCTCAGGAGAGAGGCTACAGAGAGAAATCTCCTTTTAATGGGTAGGGAAGACCATTTAAGCCTTTCGGGAGTCAGTAGGGAACATCAGAGTGAGTGTCCCTTTTTGGCAGAGGCCAGGGTTCTGAGGCGGCCTCATTTGCAGAAGGAGCAATCCCAGGTGCTGCTGAACATGACCTTATAAGGGGAAAAGGAGGTTTAACCTGGTTACCCGACTGACTATGAGACATCCTTTGGTGGGGCAAAGGTGGGGACTACATATGTTGGGAAACTCAAACCCAGAGCACAGTGGGGAGGCAGAGGTTGGTGTCAATGTCTGTGACTCATATTAACACTAGAGGAGGATGTCCCTTGTCCTAGTTACCTGGGACCACATGGATGGTCAGCGGCTTTGCATAACAGGTCCTCCTCTTCACCTGCTTCTCCATTCTGGAGAGCTAGCTATTCCTGCCCCTTACCAGCCGTACCACTTAGCAGAGCCGGGCCACACCTCACTTGGACAGGACAGTAGAGTTGGCCCTGGTGGAGGGGGCACAGTTGAGCCAGCCCCAACCCAACGATGAGAGTGATGGAGAGCTGTGACTACCAATCTGTCTACTCTGAGGTGGCTTGGGTGCAGGAGTGATGCTTTCTCCTCTCACAGCAACCTGTAGCAGTTTGGAGAACTGGCCCCAGGGTCACGAAAGCAGGAGCTCTATCCCTGTGCCTTAGTGGCGGTAGCACTTGGGAGAGCATGTCCCACCTCACCTGGGCAGCACAGTGGAGCTGGTCCTGATGGCTAAGGCACACAAGTAAGCTATCTCAGAGTGTGTGAGAATAGAACTGGTGCTGCCCTTTGCCAGATGTAGCACTGCCCTATGCCTAGGCAGCACAGTAGAGTGGCCCCATGGTGGAGAGGGTGCAGGTGGCCAACCACATGGATGTGATCCTGGGATAGCTGACTCCACCACTCATCTGCTCTGAGGTGGCTTGAGTGACGGAGTGATGCCCTTCCCCCCTTCAACTCTTGCAGCAACCTGCAGAAGTCAGAAGAACTGGCAGCACTAATTAGACTTTGTGGTTATAAATAAAAATAAAGAGAAGATGAAGCCAGAGAATTACCTTGAGGACATCTGGGAGGAGCTGGAGGGAGTTAGTGTAAGCAGAATAGCTGCCTTAATTATTTTACTATGTGCGCGTATCTACAAGGTATTTTAAACACATGAAAATTTCAGTTTTTACATATACTTCAATAAAACTGAGAGGAAAAAATACTAAATTTTTAAAACAGATATATCCACTCTCCGAGAGTGGTGATCTCATCCATATATTTCACAGCTTAAGACAGGAGCTGGCAGATACAGGGACCCACATTCATCTTTAAAGCTGAATTCATGTCCAGCTAATGTGATTAATGCCACTTCTTTCCATAGAAGTTAACCGAGAATTGCAGTTATAGGATTGGGCATTATGTATCAGTCATTGTTGACTGATGCTTCTTTCTTTGAAAAAGCACTATGGTTTCCACTTGGGAGATTGCCTCAACCTCACTGCATGCAACTTGGTAGTAATATCAGCAAACAGACCTCCAGTCCAGGGAAGGATCATCTGTCAAAATGCTCTATTCTTCATGGTTATTCACTGGACTTTTGTTTCCTTCTTATATATGTTTCTCAATGTTTCCTCAATATTTTAACAACTGCCCAGAAAATTACAAACAGATTATGTTCATTCTAAATTACCTGAAGCATGTTCTTATTGCATGCAATCAAGCAGCTACACTAAGCTGTCAATAATAAGTGACATGTAATTGATTTCCTTAGAAAAGTTGCCCAATGAGTCACAACCAAGTTAACGATTATCAATCACAGTCCAAGTAGATGACACTGTGTACTTCGACAACATTGACAGAAAGTAAGGCCGCAAGAACGGTTGTAAATTCTTCTCATTCAACCTAATTTGAATAGCATATGTATTCATTTTTAGAAATACAAGGATCTAAACACCAAAGAAGGGAGCTACACTGTTCTCCAGAAGATACAGGAAATGCCTATCACGAAACGATTTGTAACTCTTCCTATGCCTAGCCTAGAGGAAGCGTTCCCAGCTGCCTTGGCCATGAATCTGTTTGAAAATTAATAAATCTTGTTCTGGTAACATAATTAAATGGCAGTGCTTCTCAAACCTAGAATTAGAGCTTGTAATCATTACCACATGAAAACCAAATGTATACATCACAAGAATATATAGTTAGAACACTTGCAGCTTTTATTGAATGTATACCAAAAGAAGTAGAGATAACACTTGAGGCTTAGATACCCTTAGTCTCTTCTAGTTTAAGAAGCACAAGAACAAAGGAAAGACTTAACCAATACAAGACCACTTTGGTCAAGTTCCATTCTGCACTACCAGGTCCCAGGGGAAGGAAGTTCATGACTCCATTTCTCAAAAGGACTGGGAGAAACTGCTCCCTAAGAACATGTCTGTTGGGAGCCATGCCCTTAAAACCCTCTATTATTGATGCTAATAGTATAGTTAAAGTATGACTGGGTTCATGGGAAATCCCCAGCCAGCTGCAGAAGACTAATACAAATCTGGTGATCAGGACACCCAGTGATACGACAAACCTGTGACCTTTCTGAGAAACCAACATCTAGTGATCAGGTTGCCTAATGATATGACAAACTTGTGACACTTATGACATCCTTTTGACGTCAGCCGATTGCCTGATCACAAGAGCTCCTTGGCCTGCGTAAATGTTTCCCACTTCCCCCTCCATCTGTTACCCCTGCTATGGTATAAATTCAGGCTTGGGAAACAATAAATTTGTCGCCTTGATCAGACTCTTGTCTTGGCATCTTTCTTCATGTCTCTTGTCCCCCAATTTTCTCCTAGGAGGTCCCCAACCTCCACTGACTGCCCTGTGGACCAGAGTACATTTCTACAATTATCTCTCCAACAAAGCTTTCTAAAGAATCCATAGCCTTTCACATTGTGGCCTCCAGGAATGAGAGATCTTCTAGTTTGTCCTGAATCTGGTTTTAAGTGCATGATACTAGCAAATGTGAAGAGGTGTGGTGAATATATAGATCAAACCTTTATATATATATATATATATATATATATATATATATATATACACAGTTATAGACAATGTGTGGGTAATAGGTCACCTTTTCCTCTTGCTCAAACATTTTGCCATGATTCAAGATCTATACTCAGAATTAATGCTTTCCCTATTTTGAACCACCAAGAAGGCACCAGTGGACATAACTGAGAGATTCTAGAATCATATTTAATTCCTTAAGTACTTGTAGTTTTGGAGGATATAAGGAAACCTTGAACATTAGTGTCCTTGAAAATTAGTGATTGAGTATGTATTTTATTTATTCTCCTTTTCCTCCTGTAGCTATCTTAGCGATCTTAGGATGTCTTTGTTTTCCGCGATGCCCCTGCATGAGCCCTTAAGTCCATAGTCCCACTGGTGCTTGTAATCAATGCCATCATATATTTGAACTACCAGCTCATCTTCCTAAAATTACAGTCAGATAAGACCTTGAGCAGATTCCTGCATAATACTGGAGATTTAATTAAACACTCTTCAGGCAATTTCCCAGAGATTCTATGGCTTTATGAACTTTCTCCTAATCATCTCTTACAAAGTCATTTAGGTTCATCTTTCTACATTTGTCAGTTAGTAACAACGTATATGACCTTGACCACAATAGCTTTCAGTATGGCTTCAGTGTTGCCAGGATTGGGAAAATAATTGACAGTGCATAGTCCATTGAAGCTGAAGGAGAGGTGTCATTTTTCACTGTGAAGCCAGACACATAAAGTGTAAAGGCTAATCCATGGGCTCACCGAGCCCCACTAATCCCTGAAACCATAAGCAGCTTTGCAAATTTTATCATGAACTTGCAAAGCTTGTTTGCAACTCTCTAAAAAAAAAAAACCACAGAAGCCCTGAAATGTTGGCTTGGAGGACCTGGTAAGGTCATCTCTAGCAGCCTTCATTCACCTCACTCCAGACAGCTTTTCTTAAAGCACTTCTGAGAAAGGATTCTTCAGAAGTTCCTCCGAAGAGGAAGTGTCCAGAACCTATTCCTGTTCAAACACTCTCAACATATATTTTTCATATCATTTAATTATACATCTGTTAATAAACAAACTTCTTTAAATGCAATAGAAACAAGCAGAATCAAAAGAAAATAAATGGATCCCATAAAGAAGACGAATAGACTATATTGAGCCACATGTGTCAGTTTTTTCTAAACTCCTCTTTTAAACATATGAAGATGCATTTGTGTGTTACACTTTTATCCAGATAGAGTATAATACGATTCAGTATTTGGCCCATACTAGTGCTTTCAACCTTGTCTACTACAAATCTATTTTTCTTTAAATTGTTTACTTTCAGATACCCAACATATGTTGTATGCATAGTACCCGAAGTTACTGTTTTTATTTTCTCAATATGTAAAATCAACATCATTCTTTCAAGTACAATCTCTTGTGAGACTTATGTAACCACACAGCAATACTCCTTAACTAAATCATCTCAAAATGCAGTTCTTTTATATATTCCTGAAACATAATATATCATAATATATTTCTGTCATTTTAGCTCTATTCTCCTTCAAACTGAAAGCAAGTCATCATTTGTGTTTATTCTGAATGGCTTGGAGGTCACGTGTACTAAATAACGTTTCCTAAATTGTTTATCAGTTGTTGAATTTTCAGTTACGGAAACATAAAGGAAGGTATTTTTAGTTTGATACGTGATAAACATTCTTCCAAGAAATTTCCCTACTATCCAATTTCTTTCATTCATTGAGGATCGAGGTTGATATCATAATAGCAAATATATAATAAAGGCAATATATTATGTGTAAAGGAATTTTAAATGATATCTTCCACTAGTATACAAAAATGAGGTGATGGTGAGATAGAAATAACATTCAACATTAAGTGATTAAAAGTATTCATAGTTAAAAATTATAACAATTAAATATGACATATAATAGCTAGAGAAAACTTTCCTACCATATGTATTTTATTAATTATAAGTCTAAAAGGTTATGGAAGTTAATTAACTTTTCAAAAACTCTTAGGCATAGATAAAAATAACTTGAATAAATTTATTCTGAATATATTGATTCATACATATATAAAATTTTATTTTCAAAATATGTAAGACATAGAAAGTGTGCTGAGGAATGTGTCCATAAGTGTCACTCTGAAGATGTCATTTACAGCATGATCTTTTTACTGGGTGACTGAAACTCCAGATTCCAGTGATTTTTTGATAAAGAACTTACGGTAGCATTTTTGAGTTTTTAAATGTAATGATTACCAAAAAAATCAAGTTCAATGTTGAATATGTAAAGGTGGTAGATAACACACAATATCATCTATTGATTTTAACCAAAGTGAGTTAGTTTATAAACTTTATCCTAGGCAAATAGGAGGCAAGAAAGGGTAAATTTACGGAATGAATCTTAGACAGAGGTTGTAGAACTTGCTCACAGTATACATGGATGATACGTTGAGCTTTGGAACTATGTCTGCTAATTCAATGTCACGAGTCATTTAATCACATATCATAGCTTCTACTACAGTCAAGATACAATTTCAGTGAACATAAACTAAATCTTGATTTCTAGTTTCAGCTCAGATAGTTATCACAATAAGATGAATTAAGGCATTTTCTGAGCTATATTGGATAACTGAAGCCAAAAGACATCACTCACAATATGTGATAATGAGAGAGAGAGAGAGAGAGAGAGAGAGAGAGAGAGAGAGAGAGAGAGCCAAAATGCAATAACCTAAAACAGAAGTCAGTGAACATATGAACTGGTTGAAATGGTAAGGGATAATTTTGATGAATCGCTAAAGATAAACCTAGGCTTATTTAACTGTGAGAAATTGGTCCGTGTGTACCAATAACCTAGTAAAGGTCTTGTACTGTTGCAGTTTGTGTATAACACATCAGCCACAGATATAAAATTACCTACAGGTAACTGAACGTCACGAACCCTGCTAGTGGGATTGCCCTGGCAGGTTGTACAACCTTTAAGAGATGTCACCTAGTTAGACAGAAGTTGCTGCAGATTAAGTTGTCTTTAACTTTTATAGCTAAGCCCTGCATCCTGATCCATCCAGATGTGAGTAAGAAGCTTCCTGCCTCTACTGCTACAGTCGGAGCCATTCCTGCTACTGTGTCTTCTCTACCTTATGAACTAAGCGTTCAGTGAGCTAAAATCAAACCTTTCCCCTTCACTTACTCTTTGGTATTTAGTCATATCCACAAATATAAAATATTGATACTGAGAAGCAGCACCATTACTGTGAAGACATATTTTTTGGAAATAAAATCCTGGAAGACTTTAGAGATGTGGTTTAGAGAAGCCTACAGTGGTGCGTATAATTCCCAATCAGTGATTCTGGTAGCGAAACAGAAGATGAGAATGCTTATAAAAATGAGGAGGACCACAGAGGCCAGATTCATGAAGTTTCAGTGGGGAGTCAAAGACTTCCAGGTATTTCACTAAAAGACATTTGGGTAATATTCAGAGAAAGCATCGATCTGTATTTTCCTTGTGTTCTGATAATTAGCATAAGACTTAATTCAAAAGAAATGTCTTGAGTTGTTTGGCAGAGAAAACTTCAAGACAGCATGATGTACAGTTTGTGGCACAGTTAACATTCACAGCTCTGGGAATCATTTACAGTGAAAGAAAAATAGACAAATGTGGGGTGGAGGAAGTGTATTTGATAAAGAATAGCATGAGCATGGCCAAAGCTGAATATGGGTCAGGAAGGACCAGGTTAACAGCTGTCCCAAGAAAAACAGGCACCTTAGTTAGGGTTTTACCGCTGTGAAGAGACACCATAGCCAAAGCAACTCTAATAAAGACATTTAATTGGGGCTGGCTTTCAGGTTCAGAAGTTCAGTCCATTATCAAGTCGGAAGCATGGGAGCACCCAGGCAGGCATGGTGTGAAGAAGTTGAGAGTTTTACATCTTTTCTGAAGGCCACTAGAAAACTGATTTTCAGGCAGCTAGGACAAAGGTGTTAAAGCACATACACAGAGTGGCACATATCTCCCATTAAGACTGCACCTACTCCAACAAGGCCATGCCTCCTAATAGTAGAACTCTCTGGGCCAAGCCTACTCAAACCACTACAATAGTCTTCTTCCTCAGAAGATCTGGAACCATTGATTGCCCCGGCTTGTACAAATATAAGTAATTTGAAAGAGATAGTCTAGGTTGAGAATGTCACCACACAGGTGCTCTATTCAAAACACCCACATAAGAAAATATTTCTCCAAGGTTAATAAGAAAAGACCTATGATAGACATGGCCAGACTATATCTTAAGCTTGTGGGCAGCACCAAACAGTTTTGCTAATAATACGCAAGGTACATAAGTCAGTATGTTACAGAGGCCAAGTTCTCATAAATGTGTTAAGGTCATAAAATGTGTGGCAGGTTCAGAGTCTCAACAAAGAGGCTTGGGAGCTCTAGAGGCAAATCCTAAGTTTCAATGGTGAACCCAGGATATTGAAGATTCCAGAAATGTAGAAAATTCGTGGAAGAAGCTGTAGGCACCAAGTAGAGTCAGTACATGAGAGACCATTTATGTCAAGGACAAATGCTGGAAGAGGTAATGATTCTTATCCATTGGAGCATACACGATAAGGTAAGGAAGCCCAGAGAGCAGATATGTAGCTTGAGACTGAATGTTTTATTCTTGCTTTAGTCCAATCTTTTCCTTGACATCCCAGTATTTTCTCTTTAAGCATTTAAATATTTGCTCTAACTCATAGTACATTCTCAATATGTAACTTGTTTTTGCTTTTACAGGTCAATGGAGTCTTAGAACAGATTTTGAACTCGGTGGTTTTGAACTACGATCAAAATGTTTGGTACCTTTGAAATTAAACTTCTTTCGTTGTGCATTAAGAGAAGGCTATGAGCCTTTGGAAGAAAATCATTATGGTTTGGAGGTGAAATATCTTTCAAAGGCAAATGTAATAAAAAAAATCATAGTCCTTAGAAGATAGCACTGTACTGGGGGATTACTGAAGCTTAAGTAAGTAGGTCATATCTCACCAAAGGAAACTGATCACTGAGAACAGGTCTTGAGGTTTAGAGCCTGAATGCATTTCTTGTTCTCCCAAATGTGAGCGAGCAGCCCACTGTTTAATGCCATAGTGGAGTGCTGATGTTTGCATCTATGTCTTCCCCACATCATGGGCTTTATTGAAAAATGAGGCAAAAAATAAAACCCCCTCCCTTACATTTCTTCTTCTCAGTGATTATATTCTTTTGTGACTTTTATCTATAAGATTCCCTGTAAAGAATCTAAGAGTGAGCTTAGAGACTTCATGTGTCAGCTCTGGTGGAGGAGTACGGAAGCCATCACCCTGAATTATACACAAAGGATGTTACATAGTAATATTTTACTCTCCAATAGATTTTACCAGATCCCTGTGGATGATTGAAGAGAATATACCGTAATTCCCAGTCTTTCTGCCATCCTCATTCATGACGGATACACAAGAAACATTGGAAAGGACACTTTAGAGATACAGACCCGGTAAAAGAGGAGGGTTACTCAAAAGACTACATAATGTCTGCCCTTTCCTTCACAGATGTTCAACTTATAATGTCTTTATGACACCATTAACGCCATAACTACTTGAAAATATCAAGCATTGAAGATACAGTAAACATACCAAACCTTCTTAGTGTGGTAGTTTAAGAACACAGAACACTGTAACATCACACTGTATTTCTCTATGATTGCATGCATGATTGGAACTCATGGAGAGCCAGTCCCCTGCATCATCAAGAGAAAATGTTGTAACATATACCATTAGGCTGGGAAATAAATAATATTCAAATTTCAGATAAATTTTCCATATTGCATTGTACAATGATGATGATGATGATGATGATGATGATGATGATGATGATGATAATAATAATAATAATAATAACTCAAGAGAAGTCTGTACTCAATACTAAATTATCAAGGCTCCAATAAAACAATTATGTGGTTATAGTACTTGGGCTCAAAGACACAGACTGTCTTCAGGAAAAAGGTTTTTAAGGGCACCCAATGACAATAAAAAGAGATCAAAACAAGGACACTTAAGAAGATGGAAACTTTTGGCACCTATCGCTACAACAAATATTAAATAGGGTCCAACTTCTGGCCAGCAAGGATAGGACTTCAAACTGAAGGCCAATTTAGAAAGGCTCCTATCTTTCACAGAATCCACCAGGTTAAAGTTTCACAAATATTACAGAGAATGGAGAAAACAATGTCTGTGGACCTAATACATCTTCAGACACAATACAGATCCTGCATTGTTCTGCTTCTCCTTATTAACTCAATAAATTTAGTAATTGTTGGAACTAATAAAAGAAGTGGTACTTTGGATGTTTATGGTATTTGAATAAGTGATGCCATCTATCACAAGGATTGAGAAGAAAGAATTAGGAATACCATATTGTAATACCTGGGTGTGAAGGAATACAGTATTATTTGAAAATAGATTGTGGTTTATGCACATGTCCATTGAAAACTTAGACCACTCCAAATATTTAAGAAGTATGAGCATTGATATGCTGAACAAATAGAAAGATGAAAGTCCTTTGTTATGGCCTGGCCTGAGCAGACAGCAAAGATGAAAAGGGCCACAAAGAACAAATGAAATCTGAAGCAGTTATAACATGGTGACTTCTAATCTTAATGCATTGAAGAAAACGCTTAAATATATCAACTAAAATATTTGTGACAGTGGACATTACTAAAAAGGTGAGGAGGGGCCTAGGGAGATGTCGTGATAGGTGAAGAAATTACCACACAGCCACTGGTGAATACAGGTCCTAGAATCAAGTCCTGTGTTGGCAGCATGCTTCTCTAATCCTAATGTTTCCACAAGGGTCTGTGAAACAAGCAGGAGAATACCCAAGAGCTTTTAAGCCAGTTAGTCTGATAAAAACAGCTGTAAACGAGAAGGATAGCTTATATCTATTTCAGACAAATCCCGATGCGGCTCAAGAGAAATAGGGATAATGAGGTGCATTGAATAAACAATGTAATGGCATATGAACTACTTTCTAACGGAATTTAATCTCTGGAACTTAAGAACCATTGATAGATGACATAAAAATATACAGATCCATGTGACAGAACATCAAACTATTTAAGAGGAACACTAACAAAAACACAAGCAAAAATAGACAAATTCACTATTACAGCATGATACAGTCAACATACTTCAACTAGTAATTGATGGACTTCTCAGGCCCATTTGCAGGGATATAACTGAACAGCACTCTGAATCAACCCTATCTAAAGGATAATTACAGAGATAAATGATCTATAATCATAATAGGTACAGGGGACTGTTTCACCTCTGATCCATTTTCTTCACCATAATGAGGGCACATGAAGTATGCGCCTGTCCTACAAGAAAGTGTTTTAGAAAAGTATGTCTTGAGTGGATCTTTACTTGTATCTTTAAAAAATTGCAATGCTTAATCTTTGTTTATTGCTGAAAAGCCTCTCCATCCGCTCTACCCACCCTGAAATAGTGACCCTGCATATTGGCCTTTTCCCAGTGTCCTACTATTGTCTAGAAGAACTCTGTTTATACCCATGGGATTAAAATGAAACAAAACAAAACAAAACTCTAATTTAACGTTCAAAGGCTGCGCAAGTCTACTAATATTATGGACATAAACACCTTTTGTCTTAGTGACTGTTATATTGCTGAAAAAAGATAGTATGACCAAGGCAACTCTCAAAAGAAGAATTTACCTGACAGTGTCCTTACAGTTGACATGGTCATCATAGTGGAAAGCAGACAAGTAGGATGCTGGTGCAGTACCTGAGAGCATGACATCCTGATCTTAAGGCAGAGAGAGAGAGAGAGAGAGAGAGAGACCAAGAGCGAGAGCAAGAGCGGAGAGAGAGAGAGGAGGGAGGAGAGAGAGAGAGAGAGAGAGAGAGAGAGAGAGAGAGAGAGAGAGAGAGAGAGAGACCAGGACTGGCATGGACTTTTGAAACTTCAATGCCTATCCCACAGTGACACGCTTCCTCCAACAAGGTCACCTCTTAATCCTAGTGAGTGCCTATCCTGGTGAATAAGTCTCAAATATATGAGCCTATGGGAGCAATTCATATTCAAACCGCCACACATGTTGTTATTCACACCTGCACAAAGAAAACATGCTCACCCTAGTGAGCTCACCCTAGTCCAGAATGGGTGACCTGACATCTAAGGCGCCTACATTTCATTTTGACATCTTATATTTCACAATGTTATTCTACCACAATTAAAATAGATAAAATTGAAAACGCAAAAAGTTACCATAACTTGCTGATTATCACATTGTAAGGAAACTATGTGGTATAATACTCAGCAAACACAGTCAGCCACAATGGCATATGAACTACTATCTAACTGAATGTAATGCCCACTCTAGGAGATGAAATTCATACTGGACACAGGGTGGTAGCCAAGAACCTGAGACTACATAGGCCATGGACCTAAGGGGAAACCAAGCATTAATGTTCTATTGAAAAGTCCTAGCAATGAAATGACCCCAAAGGACATTCTGCTGTATTCGTAGGTAAGAGTTGTACTCAGCCATCACCAGAGAAGCTTCCACCTGCAGGAGATGGGAAAAATACAAAAACCCACACACAGAATGTACGCAGAGAGTAAAAGACATTGAAACAGAAAGTCCTAAAACAGTCATGGGATGTCTTCGTGGAAACCCTTGCCCTCACAAGGACTCACAGAGTCTTTCAAACAATCCATCATCTTGCCAAGGCTATAGGTTGCTCTTCACAGACTGATGACACAGCCCTATTTCTGAAGACAATACTGCGTACCTCTTAGAACACAGAGACTTTGAATGGGTTCCTAAGTACGTTCTTTATGCCTACTGAGTAGTGTTCTGGGTACCAGAAGGTACCCTTCGTGCTACCAGAGGGGAAAGGGAAAAGGAAAGGTTTATAATGTAGCCACAAACCCTTTGATCTGCAATGGTGATCTGCCTGCATAATATACTGGTGCACTGGTGGCACAACCATTGTAGGAATAATGCACTACTATTTGTATCCTGTTCCTCTTATTTCCTTAACAAAATGTAAGTCATACTCAACTTTAATATACCAACTTTAAAATAAAAAATTCCATTTTTTCACACATAAACCAGAAACAATAATGTGGATGCTAATGAAGAGTGATGAAGTTCATATCTCATCATTTACTGTGCAGAATATGGTGGTTTCAATATGCTTCACCCAGTGAGTGGCATTATTAGAAGGGATGGGCTAGTTGGAACAGGTGTGGCCTCATTGGAGGAGTTGTGTCAGTGTGAGAGTGGGCTTTGAGCCCCTGTTCCTAGTCATATGGGAGACAGTCTGCTCCTGGCTTCCTTTGGATGAAGATGTAGAATTCTCAGTTCCTTCCACATCATGCCTACCTAGAAGCTGCCATGCTCCCACCAGGTTGATAATGTATTGAATTTCGGAACCTCTAAGCCAGCCCCAATTAAATGTTGTCTTGTAAGAGTTGCCTTAGTCATGGTGCTGTTTTACCACTAAAACACAGAACAACAAAGGTTAGAACCTATATAGTATTTTATCCTATAAATCCCGTGTGTAGACCACTAACACTGCCAATTACCTTGCTCCCTTTTGATAACTGTATTCAGCAGGCTTAGAGATATGAATGCCACCTCGATGTGTTGTCACACAATCCCCAAATCCCTGCAGGAATAGCGGTGCCAATAAATTCCACTATTAGACATCATATTTCTGGGGTCTAAGCTGGAAAATAGATTAGATTAATTAGATCACTTAAATTTCTAAGATTACTTAGCTAAGCAACCCATGCTTGCTTCTCCATGGGAACCCAGTCTTGTTTCTCAATAAAGAGTATATAGCAAGTTTTAGACAAGAGCAAGGATTTTCTCATGAATTTGATCCTCCTTGCTATCAGAGCCTAATGTCTTTCCTCAAACCACACAAAACATAGCATAATATTTTGGTAATCTGGAAGGACTAAAAGAAACCATCACTGAGATTTTCTTACACATGTGGAGTCTCAGAGAAAGCTGTTCTACAATAATCAAATTTAAGGTCATCTCTAGCTCCCACAGAGCTTTATCCTGTTCACTGAAATCCTTTTAAGTCTGAAGCTCTGCATGTCAGAATGTAACATGTACTGTTTGTTTCAGGATTCCTGACCACTATCTATGAGGTTAGGATGAGTCCAGTTGATAACTACTTCCATCTAATGGAGCTATGTTACCACTGCCACTTTCAGGCATCTATGTTCTTCCTCTGTTATGCAAGATGATGGCAAGTGCTTTAAGGGATATAGGAATTGACTCCCAAGGAAGCCTATGCTTACGTCTCAGCTCCAACACTCTGTAAGTTGTGATTTTCTTATTGCCACCTTTTATAAAGGTCATTTGACAGATTTCTATTTATAGAATTCTCTAGTGCGTTCGAGGATCTTACTTTGGTCAGAACTTCCTATGAGCTTAATATTGCTCTGGACCCCACTTAAGGGCTAGCAACCTGTTTTGAAGCAGAAGCAGAAGCAAGAGCACTATTTCCACGTGTAGATTGTTATTCTAAGAAACCAGAAAGGGTTACAAAAGATCCCTATTTGGTAAAAGTTGCAAGATATATTAATTTATCCTTCACCTCTGTGAAGAGGGTAAGTAACCTATTGTTTACTTAATACCTGGTATTGACAAACCCAAATTGCTACCTAGATTATGACGAAGTTTAACTTTACAAAAGTCTGTATTTATATATAGATTATATGTGGCTATATTTTTGCCACAGTAATAAAATTGATAGTTGTGATAGATAATGTTTAGTTTGCAACGAAGAATTTTTTTTTTTTTTTTGTATTTGGCTCTGCAGCAGTCTACCAACTGACACCATAAATCTCAACACATTTGATTATTTCTTCAATGTGTCAGAAATTTGAACCTTGGTGACAATAGTGCTTTGCCATTTGGATGCCATATACATTTACTACATTTCTAAAATATCGCCAAAGTCTGCTTGTCTGTTCCACTGAAACAAGTTTATAAGCTGATCCAGACATTCACTGACTTTTAATTTCACATTCATCAATGATTAATGATATGTAGCTTCCCACTCTCTTTATCCAGGATATCAATAGTACTCAACAACAGCTACATGATTCAGAAATAATTTTCTTTATCCTCTACATCTTTCTTATGTCATGGCCAACTCCATGGAAGTCCCATCTACAGACAGAGCTCCAGCAATGAAACTCATATGTTACATTGCTATAGCTAGAACAAGGCACAGTCATAACATAGCAAGGGATGTTTGATGGACCTTTTCGTCACACTTAAGTGCCTCTCTGTGTCTATCCTGATTGACAACTGTCTTAAGTTTATCCTCATTTATTCTTTCAATCTACCCACCAAGAAAGTTATACTTAAATAATTAATTTCTGAAGTGTAATCTTTAAGGGAGCTTTAGAAAGTCAGTTGTGTTAGATGGCTTTGCTGGGGGCAAACTCATGAAGAAAGGTTTCATTAAGTAGACACAGGTGTAAAAGGCTAAGGCAGACTTGGGACAGACTGTTTCACTGAAGCAGACACAGGAGAGAGGATGTTCTGCTGAAGTAAACACGTGAAAGGACACGTGGAGAAAGATTATTTGTTAACACATATGTATTGCTCTGCCTTACATTCTACAGTTGAGCTATAATTGTTGAGACTCCATAGATAGAAACACAACAAAAGCTTCTAGTGGTATCCTGCAGTTCCTTCCTGCTTCCTTGAACTCAGGCTCATTGGCACAGTAATGTCAGCTGAGACCGATACATGTGCTGAGACTAGACATGTACTGAGACAAGACACATGCTGAAGCAAGACCTGTAGAGGACATGTGTTGTTTGGAGTGCATAAATAGTAATTGAAAGACGATGATGGGGGTTGAGTTAGGCTTACTTATAGAGTTAACTGTGTAAGGCTAGTGGGATGATATTCACTTCTGAGAGGGACACAGTCGAGAACTTTTCCTGGTGTCCTCCTGGTCCCTCCTTCTGACTGGTGCCGAGGTTGAAGACTGGCCATCTCTGCTAGGAGGTAGTGCCCCCACTGCTGATTCATGTTTGCTATCCTGACTTCACCAAACTAGACTGCTGGTCTATCCTTAAAACATTTACAAGTGGATCAAGCTGCTGTTGCTACCCTGTGAACTGAACTGTGGATTTCCAGACAACAAAGATAGGAGTTGTTCCAAAGAACCTTCCTAAACAAGCCCACTTCCCTCCATCCTGTATCCTTACTTTTCCACTACCTCAGGTAGGTGGTGGGCTAAAGCAAGGTGAAAGTCTTTAAAAACCATCATTAAAAACAGGGTTTGAAAAATTTAAAGTTAAAATTTTCTTTTAAAGAAAAAGGGGAGACAATTTGGTATGACCAGATCCCATAATGATGCCTTCTAAAAACGATTCCCAGGAAGTGAAGAAGTCAGAAATGGCCAAAGAGAGGGAAGAATTTGTTATGCAATCACAACAGAGTACTAAACAACCCCTAGGCGTCTCTGTAGATTAGTAGATTAGGGCTTCAGAGATGCCCAAGATTGTGACATCGATCAAACCATTTTTACATTCATTCCAACTAATTGGGGACATGGGTGCGGTCCGTATAAGGCAACCATCTGTAGTCCTCAACAAATCCTGGAGCACATTACATGGATGAGCTGCTAGCTGGTAATATCTTCAACAACTACAAGGGAAGTATGGACTCTGACTTCCATAGTCAGATATGATATCATGACCAACATAACTCTATATCTGCTACAGAGGATGATGGGGAAACATCAAATTGCATGGTAATGTCATTTGTGAGAGAGTTAAAATATCAGGAAAACAATAACAAAAGTTGGATTTCAATACTCTTGGACTTGGCTCCCTGGAAATAGAGACAGTGTCACTGCAAACTTTCTTATCCTCTGACTCTTACTGTCTTTTGCTCCCTCTTCTGTACTGTCCCCTGAGTCTTAGGTGCTGAAGTATTTTTGAAATGGGCTCAAAATTTTATACATTGATTAGTGAAGAACTGAACAAGAATTACACCAATGAACACGCCAAACTGGACAGGCAAAAGCCCATAAGACTTCAACCCTATACAATGAGCTGTAGGCAACTGAGGAAGTCTGGGTTGTGGGAGAGGTGGTCCTTGCCAGAAAGAACACACCAATTGGTTGCCCATTACCAAACAGTCATTCATGAAAACATAATATAAGTAACAGTATAAGGACTTGTCAGGCTGTTTTAAGAATATATAAATAGACCCGCGGATCCCGGCCCGCAGCAGCTCTCTGCTCCCAGAACCCGTGGGAGAGATACCTTACCGCCTGGTCAGGTGGGAACTCCTGAGGCTGCAGAGCAGAAGAGACCACCAACACTGCCCACCCCTGCCCACATCCCTGGCCCAAGAGGAAACTGTATAAGGCCTCTGGGCTCCCGTGGGAGAGGGCCCAGGTGAGGCAGGAGCCCTGCCTGAGACACCGCCCGGAACCTGAAGGAAACAGACCGGATAAACAGTTCTCTGCACCCAAATCCCGTGGGAGGGAGGCTAAACCTTCAGAGAGGCAGACACGCCTGCGAAACCAGAAGAGACTGCTCTCTGCACACATTACTGATTCCAGAGGAAAACACTGGAGGCCATCTGGAACCCTGGTGCACGGAGGCTCCCGGAAGAGGCAGCGCAGATCTTCCCGGTTGCTGCCACCTCAGAGAGCCCGTGGGCAGCACCCCGCGAACGAACTTGAGCCTCGGGACCACAGGTAAGACCAACTTTTCTGCTGCAAGTGACCTGCCTGGTGAACTCAAGACACAGGCCCACAGGAACAGCTGAAGACCTGTAGAGGGACAAAACTACACACACAAAAGCAGAACACTCTGTCCCCATAACTGGCTGAAAGAAAACAGTAAAACAGGTCTACAGCACTCCTGACACACAGGCTTATAGGACAGTCTAGCCACTGTCAGAATTAGCAGAACAAAGTAACACTAGAGATAATCTGATGGCGAGAGGCAAGCGCAGGAACACAAGCAACAGAAACCAAGACTACATGGCATCATCGGAGCCCAATTCTCCCACCAAAACAAACATGGAATATCCAAACACACCAGAAAAGCAAGATCTAGTTTCAAAATCAGATTTGATCATGATGCTGGAGGACTTCAAGAAAGACGTGAAGAACTCCCTTAGAGAACAAGTAGAAGCCTACAGAGAGGAATCGCAAAAATCCCTGAAAGAATTCCAGGAAAACACAAACAAACAGTTGAAGGAATTAAAAATGGAAATAGAAGCAATCAAGAAAGAACACATGGAAATAACCCTGGATATAGAAAACCAAAAGAAGAGACAAGGAGCCATAGATGCGAGCTTCACCAACAGAATACAAGAGATGGAAGAGAGAATCTCAGGGAGCAGAAGATTCCATAGAAATCATTGACTCAACTGTCAAAGATAATGTAAAGCGGAAAAAAACTACTGGTCCAAAACATACAGGAAATCAGGACTCAATGAGAAGATCAAACCTAAGGATAATAGGTATAGAAGAGTGAAGACTCCCAGCTCAAAGGACCAGTAAATATCTTCAACAAAATCATAGAAGAAAACTTCCTAACCTAAAAAAAGAGATACCCATAGGCATACAAGAAGCCTACAGAACTCCAAATAGATTGGACCAGAAAAGAAACACCTCCGTCACATAATAGTCAAAACACTAAATGCTCAAAATAAAAAAAAAGAATATTAAAAGCAGTAAGGGAAAAAGGTCAAGTAACATATAAAGCAGACCTATCAGAATCACACCAGACTTCTGTACGCCAGAAACTATGAAGGCCAGAAGATCCTGGACTGATGTCATACAGACCCTAAGAGAACACAAATGCCAGCCCAGGCTACTGTATCCTGCAAAACTCTCAATTAACATAGATGGAGAAACCAAGATATTCCATGACAAAACCAAATTTACACAATATCTTTCTACAAATCCAGCACTACAAAGGATAATAAATGGTAAAAGCCCAACATAAGGAGGCAAGCTATACCAAGAAGAGGCAAGAAACTAATCTTCTTGGCAACAAAACAAAGAGAGGAAAAGCACACAAACACAACCTCACATCCAAATATGAATATAACAGGAAGCAATAATCACTATTCCTTAATATCTCTCAACATCAATGGCCTCAACTCCCCAATAAAAAAGACATAGATTAACAAACTGGATACATAGCGAGGACCCTGCATTCTGCTGCCTACAGGAAACACACCTCAGAGACAAAGACAGACACTACCTCAGAGTGAAAGGCTGGGAAACAACTTTCCAAGCAAATGGTCTGAAGAAACAAGCTGGAGTAACCATTCAAATATCGAATAAAATCGATTTTCAATAAAAAGTCATCAAAAAAGATAAGGAAGGACACTTTATATTCATCAAAGGAAAAATCCACCAAGATGAACTCTCAATCCTAAATATCTATGCCCCAAATACAAGGGCACCTACATAAATAAAAAGAAACCTTACTAAAGCTCAAAACACACATTGCACCTCACACAATAATAGTAGGAGATTTCAACACCCACTCTCATCAATGGACAGATCATGGAAACAGAAATTAAACAGAGGCGTAGACAGACTAAGAGAAGTCATGAGCCAAATGGACTTAACGGATATTTATAGAACGTTCTACCCTAAAAAAAAAAGGATATACCTTCTTCTCAGCTCCTCATGGTACTTTCTCCAAAATTGACCATATAATTGGTCAAAAAAAAAGGCCTCAACAGATACAGAAAGATAGAAATAATCCCATGCGTGCTATCGGACCACCACGGCCTAAAACTGGTCTTCAATAACAATAAGGGAAGAATGCCCACATATACGTGGAAACTGAACAATGCTCTACTCAATGATAACCTGGTCAAGGAAGAAATAAAGAAAGAAATTAAAAACTTTTTAGAATTTAATGAAAATGAAGGTACAACATACCCAAACTTATGGGACACAATGAAAGCTGTGCTAAGAGGAAAACTCATAGCGCTGAGTGCCTGCAGAAAGAAGCAGGAAAGAGCATATGTCAGCAGCTTGACAGCACACCTAAAAGCTCTAGAACAAAAAGAAGCAAATACACCCAGGAGGAGTAGAAGGCAGGAAATAATCAAACTCAGAGCTGAAATCAACCAAGTAGAAACAAAAAGGACCATAGAAAGAATCAACAGAACCAAAAGTTGGTTCTTTGAGAAAATCAACAAGATAGATAAACCCCTAGCCAGACTAACGAGAAGACACAGAGAGTGTGTCCAAATTAACAAAATCAGAAATGAAAAGGGAGACATAACTACAGATTCAGAGGAAATTCAAAAAATCATCAGATCTTACTATAAAAGCCTATATTCAACAAAACTTGAAAATCTACAGGAAATGGACAATTTCCTAGACAGATACCAGGTACCGAAGTTAAATCAGGAACAGATAAACCAGTTAAACAACCCCATAACTCCTAAGGAAATAGAAGCAGTCATTAAAGGTCTCCCAACCAAAAGAGCCCAGGTCCAGAGCGGGTTTAGTGCAGAATTCTATCAGACCTTCATAGAAGACCTCATACCAATATTATCCAAACTATTCCCACAAAATTGAAACAGATGGGCACTACCGAATTCCTTCTGAAGCCACAATTACTCTTATACCTAAACCACACAAAGACCCAACAAAGAAAGAGAACTTCAGACCAATTTCCCTTATGAACATTGACGCATAAAAATACTCAACAAAATTCTGGCAAACCCGAATCCAAGAGCACATCAAAACAATCATCCACCATGATCAAGTAGGCTTCATCCCAGGCATGCAGGGATGGTTTAATATCTGAAAAACCATCAACGTGATCCATTATATAAACAAACTGAAAGAACAAAACCACATGATCATTTCATTAGATGCTGAGAAAGCATTTGACAAAATTCAACACCCCTTCATGATAAAAGTCCTGGAAAGAATAGGAATACAAGGCCCATACCTAAACATAGTAAAAGCCATATACAGCAAACCAGTTGCTAACATTAAACTAAATGGAGAGAAACTTGAAGCAATCCCACTAAAATCAGGGACTAGACAAGGCTGCCCACTCTCTCCCTACTTATTCAATATAGTTCTTGAAGTTCTAGCCAGAGCAATCAGACAACAAAAGGAGATCAAGGGGATACAGATCGGAAAAGAAGAAATCAAAATATCACTATTTGCAGATGATATGATAGTATATTTAAGTGATCCCAAAAGTTCCACCAGAGAACTACTAAAGCTGATAAACAACTTCAGCAAAGTGGCTGGGTATAAAATTAACTCAAATAAATCAGTAGCCTTCCTCTACACAAAAGAGAAACAAGCCGAGAAAGAAATTAGGGAAACGACACCCTTCATAATAGACCCAAATAATATAAAATACCTCGGTGTGACTTTAACCAAGCAAGTAAAAGATCTGTACAATAAGAACTTCAAGACACTGAAGAAAGAAATTGAAGAAGACCTCAGAAGGTGGAAAGATCTCCCATGCTCATGGATTGGCAGGATTAATATAGTAAAAATGGCCATTTTACCAAAAAGCGATCTACAGATTCAATGCAATCCCCATCAAAATACCAATCCAATTCTTCAAAGAGTTAGACAGAACAATTTGCAAATTCATCTGGAATAACAAAAAACCCAGGATAGCTAAAACTATCCTCAACAATAAAAGGACTTCAGGGGAATCACTATCCCTGAACTCAAGCAGTATTACAGAGCAATAGTGATAAAAACTGCATGGTATTGGTACAGAGACAGACAGATAGACCAATGGAACAGAATTGAAGACCCAGAAATGAATCCACACACCTATGGTCACTTGATTTTGACAAAGGCCAAATCCATCCAATGGAAAAAGATAGCATTTTCAGCAAATGGTGCTGGTTCAACTGGAGGTCAACATGTAGAAGAATGCAGATCGATCCATGCTTATCACCCTGTACAAAGCTTAAGTCCAAGTGGATCAAGGACCTCCACATCAAACCAGACACCTCAAACTAATAGAAGAAAAAACTAGGAAACATCTGGAACACATGGGCACTGGAAAAAATTTCCTGAACAAAACACCAATGGCTTATGCTCTAAGATCAAGAATCGACAAATGGGATCTCATAAAACTGCAAAGCTTCTGTAAGGCAAAGGACACTGTGGTTAGGACAAAACGGCAACCAACAGATTGGGAAAAGATCTTTACCAATCCTACAACAGATAGAAGGCTTATATCCAAAATATACAAAGAACTGAAGAAGTTAGACAGCAAGGAGACAAATAACCCTATTAAAAATGGGGTTCAGAGCTAAACAGAGAATTCACAGCTGAGGAATGCCGAATGGCTGAGAAACACCTAAAGAAATGTTCAACATCGTTAGTCATAAGGGAAATGCAAATCAAAACAACCCTGAGATTTCACCTCACACCAGTGAGGAATGGCTAAGATCAAAACTCAGGTGACAGCAAATGCTGGCGAGGATGTGGAGAAAGGGAACACTCCTCCATTGTTGGTGGGGTTGCAGACTGCTACAACCATTCTGGAAATCAGTCTGGAGGTTCCTCAGAAAATTGGACATTGAACTGCCTGAGGATCCAGCTATACCTCTCCTGGGCATATACCCAAAAGATGCCCCAACATATAAAAAAGACACGTGCTCCACTATGTTCATCAGCCTTATTTATAATAGCCAGAAGCTGGAAAGAACCAGATGCCCTTCAACAGAGGAATGGATACAGAAAATGTGGTACATCTACACAATGGAATATTACTCAGCTATCAAAACAATGACTTTATGAAATTCAATGAGGCAAATGGTTGGAACTGGAAAATATCATCCTGAGTGAGCTAACCCAATCACAGAAAGACATACATGGTATGTACTCATTGATAAGTGGCTATTAGCCCAAATGCTTGAATTACCCTAGATGCCTAGAACAAATGAAACTCAAGACGGATGATCAAAATGTGAATGCAGATCGCTCATGAGAGACACAGCCAGAATACAGCAAATACAGAGGCAGTATGCCAGCAGGAAACCACTGAACTGAGAACAGGACCCCTGTTGAAGGAATCAGAGAAAGAACTGGAAGAGCTTGAAGGAGCTCGAGACCCCATATGTACAGCAATGCCAACCAACCAGAGCTTCCAGGGACTAAGCCACTACCCAAAGACTATACATGGACTGACCCTGGACTCTGACCTCGTGGGTTGCAATGAATATCCTAGTAAGGGCACCAGTGGAAGGGGAAGCCCTGGGCCCTGCTAAGACGGAACCCCCAGTGAACTAGACGGTTGGGGAGAGGGCAGCAAGGGGGGGAGGGTGGGGAGGGGAACACCCATAAGGAAGGGGAGGGGGAAGGGGGATGTTTGCCCGGAAACCGGGAAAGGGAATAACATTCGAAATGTATATAAAAATACTCAAGTTAATAATAAAAAAAAAAAAAAAAAAGAATATATAAATATACAAATACACATATGGATGCAAAAACAATTAGTGGAAAAGAAGGCCATGAATTTGAAGAAGCACAGAGAGAGATGTCTGGGAGCGTTTGGAGGGAGGAAAGGAAATAGAGGATGTTGTAAATAAATTATAATCTCCAAAAAGATAAACATTTGTATTTATCATATGCTCTAGCCACTGTACTCTAGGCAGTATATTTCAAACAGATAAAATTATATGTTAATTCAAAACTTTATATGAAACATATGCAATGACTTTATTTATAAAAGCTAAAGGAATCAAGCCAACCTCTGATGGATGGTGAAAAATCCAGAGCACATTCACACTGTGAAATAGTACTTAGCAATTAAAATTAAATAAAATATTGAGCACAAATAACCTAGATGAATCATCCGTCTCAATGACAATTACCAATCCAAATGATTGCTCACTGCCTGCTGTATGGTTCCATTTATATTGCATCCTTCAAATGACAAATCTAAAAGAATAAAAAACAGATTAATTATTTCCAGAGATGTACAATTGCCAGAAATCAGAAAAGAAAGGAGAGTTAGGGAGCTACAAAATGACAACTGAAACTTGTAGAAAGACTGCTCTGTGTTTTGATTACAATAGAACTCATAAATAGAAATCGGATAATGGCAAGGTGGTGTTGTGTGAGAAGGTGACAGGATAGTGTCTGTTGTGTTACTACTGTAGTGCAATAAAAGAACCACTGTTATTGAATAAAACAGGTCAAAGCACATGAAAGACTTGTCTGTACTATTTAATGCTTAGAATAAATGTGTATAAGTTGACATTTATCTCAAAATAGAAAACTTAAAGCTCTATTTATGAAATTTTTGCATCACAGAAAATACTCAAGTAGAAAATATTACACAATCATATTTTGCAAGTAATTTATAGCTGTGGTACAGGTAGTAGCATTTGTGTGTATGAACAATGATCTCATGTTGGAGGAAGAAGGATTGAAAAGATTTCTATGTAGAATTCAGAGGTATGTAGCAGAAGAGAGTATTAAAGCCTTGTTGCCTTGGTTTCTTACTTTTAATGGTTTGTTTCAAGATAAAAATCAGACCCATTTATATTGTTAAAAGGGTCTCAAGTTAGAAGTTTTACTTTAGAAGCGTACATACCATGGTCTTCCAGAACAGCACATAACTCTTCAACCAATAGTTTTTGAGTCTAAAGATTGGGATAAGCTAATGATCTGTGTTTATCTTGCAAAACAAATTTCATTAAGACAAGAATGTTGCATCACTTTTATTTTGCTTTCAATACTCAAAGGTTCAGAATTGCATCTCCATCAAAAAATTACCAGAGTGTTTCAGTTCAAGACAGAAAGAAAATATGAATTAATTCAGGCACTGACCAATAATAGAATATTATAGGCCTGAGAACATTATAGGTTTTCTCATTTTCAGATAGATCCAACCAGGGATGGGTGGATGTCAGGGAAGAAGATTTAGGATTTTATTTAATAACCTAAGTTTCCTTACTACTTGTGGTGGTTCGAGTAGAAACAACTGCTATAGACTCATGTGTGTGGATGCTTGGCCCACAGGAAATGGCACTATTAGGAAGGAAGGCCTTGTTGGAGTAGGTATAACCTTGTTAGAAGAAATATGTCACTGTGGAAGTGGACTTTGAGGTCTCCTATGCTCATGCAATGCCCAGTGTAGCACAGTCTCCTTCTGCCACATGCGGATCAAGATGTAGAATTTTCAGCTACCTCTCCAGCTACATGCCACCATGCTTTGCCTACATGCCACCATGCTTCTTGGTAAGACACTAATGGACTAAAATTCTGAAACTATAAGGCAGCCACAATTAAATGTTCTCCTCCATAAGAGTAGTCTTAATGTCTCTTTACAACATTAGAAACCCTAAGACACTACGTGAGTTTCTATGAAAAGCAAAGCAAAATTTACATCATTCTTAATAATAAATAAACAATTTTAATGAGAAAATGCTTTGTTTCAATTAGCTAAAATTAAATTTTGGCACAAATTTCAATTAATACCATTAAAGCTAATGCCAGAGGCTAGTGAGCCAGCTCATTAGCTAACAAAATGTTTTATTTTTCAAGAGGTCTGGTTTTTAGGTTTGGTCTGCTGCTATGCATTGTAATGCTAATACTGGCCCTGGTTGCCTCAGGGATGAGAGATTCCTTAGGTACATCAAGTGATGCTATGTGACCTTGCTCCTTAATTTAAAACTAGTGGTTGAATTAAGATGCTGACAGCCTACAGCTGGGCAGAAGAGAGGTAGCTAAGGTTTAAGTTCCTGGGCTTGGGGTCAGACGAGGCCAACTAAAGAAAGAGAGGAGGAGAAGGTGGGAAGAGGACTGGGAGCCATGAGGTAAGTGAGTCACGAAAACATGGCCAATTGGAGTTAAGAACTGAAAGACCCCCAGAGTGGGGAGACCCTCACTCAAGTCTCAGGATTGCTCAACCCCCCAAGAACTCATGTAAGACTGTCCTTGCTGTAATCACATGAGGTTTATCAATAGGAACCAGTGCACTGGGGTTGAGACTCGTATGCCACACAGGGATACGACTCCCAGTAGCTGAGAGAAGGGGTATTTAAAGGAAAAAGCCACAGCCCAAGGGGGTAGGGATGGCGTCATTGGAAAATGTGGAGAATATCAGTGAAAAATCACAAGGAGAAGCTTCCTGTCTCTCAAGACTGCTTTTAAGATTGTAATCTAACTTTTTATGGTCAGCTAGTTCCTGGGAGAAGCTTCCTGTTATCTTTACTAGGTCAGGATCTCATACCTAAGAGCCTTATCTTAAGCCCTTTTATCTAGTTCCTGGGAGAGCAGGCTCAAGAAATGTGACCTTTTACCTACTTATAGGCAGAGAGCAGGGTATGGAATTTGAGGTATTTAGGGCTTCTTAGGGGTGAGATAGCATTTTTAAACTTCTGACTTCTTGGCTGCATTTTTTATTCTTTCAGAACGATCTCGTTGGAATATTGCAGGTTATATACTCTGAGTCATTGATAGGGAAGTAAATATTAATAGCATAGAGGAGAGGTATTTGTTCAGTTTTAGTGCTATTTAAAGGCTTATTATGAATAAAAAAATTATATGTCTTTTTTTTCTGGGAACTGAATGATGTAAGGTGGAGTAGATCACAAGTACCTGTGAGTACACTTATAGGGGATCTGATCGTGCATGAACATATGCATCTGTGTATGAGTGCACACAAACACAAACTATTTTCAAAAAGTTTTTTCCTAATGTACAAGAAGATAGTCAACCTGCCTTGTTTAAGATTTTTCTCCCAAACAAAGTAAATCAAGACAGAACCATAGTCCACAGTTTTGTGGTTTTGTTTGTTTGTTTTTGTACTGGATAAAACGGTTTCTTTTAAGAATTGAAAGATTGTTTCAATCATTCAAAATTCCTATTTAGAGTAATAATGTCACTTCCTTTCCTTCTTCTCACTCCTCACAGAACTATAGACCCAACCTTTACCAAACACATTTGTGTGTATTCACTTTGAAATTATGCTTTAAATTGACCTTTCCCCCACACATCTTCAAAACGACTGTTTACTTTCTTACCATTGCATGATTTGTGGTTCAGGAAAAGTCAATTCATGTTTTGCTTATGAAAATTATTTTTCCAATAATGATAGATTGGCCATGAAAATGTGACATGAGATAAACCATGGCTGAGAACTGTGTTACTATGAGTTAGAGAAATTTGTTTTTATATAATTCACAATCATCTTTGTTCATTATTCCTGAGTTAGTTAATAAGTATCAGGAAGAAGAGAAAGCCAACATGGCCAACAGTATGGCAGAGCCTTGCTGGATGAATGATACTGATTGAAATCCATGTTTAGATTGACCTAGCACCATGTCTGTCTTTAAGTACTCATTTAGCAATTATTTTCAATGCACAGAAATCCCACAAACCAACCTAAGAAACACTTGTTAACCTAAATGCAGGCTGTGTAACCTTGTGACTCTTCCCAGTCTGAGCCATTGTCATGAGTTCCACATTTATAGTATCTACACATGTCATACTATTTCATTCCAAGTGTTGCAGTGCTTCTATGTATAGAAGGATTGCAGTTTGACCTAAGTAGGTTAACACTAGCTGTGCTCTGCCTCAGAAAATGCCTATTTGAATGCAACATTCTTTAGTCCTGTTCTGCCACCACCTATTGAGTCACAAGAAGCGCTTGTTCCCTTGGTGGCTAGGATGGAATTGTTGTACTAGTGAGTGAGTCTCAGCTTTTCATAAAAACAAAGTGTTCTTTTTCAATTTGAACTCCAGGGTTTGTCATACTATAAAACTACTCTCCTGGTTCATAATGCCTCATGATGCCATCACCTAATTTCCTAACATGCGTAAGGCACTCAGTGCTGTCCTACTAAATAAACTTAATTCTAATCAAGATGGGAGAAAATGTCATTTTAATACTAGTGTAGATTTTTGTGCACATACTCTCTAATCAGATTGCATATTTATTTGTGTAATTTTAGGTAATACTGATGCAATTTTTTTTAGTATATAAAGGAAATTGAATCAAAAAAGATTTCTGAACCAAATAGTAACTTAGATGCTTTAAAAGAAAACCTCTCTTTAAAGTTCTTAAGTACTTTGTCATCAATCATATTTTGTCAGTCCACAATGAAGGCCTTATTCTCAGTCTGAGAGAATAACAGAAAAGTGTCTGGTTATAACCAAAATGGAGACTTGTATTAAATTTCTCTAGATTTAAAGTTTGACTCTAAAGAGGCATTTCTTGTCTGCATAATAGAGAGTTTTTGCACAGATATATTTTGAAATGTTAGCCTTTACATTAAGTGGCTCAAGTGTTCAAGTAGTCCAGACTAATGAATGGATAGCAAAGCACAGGATGAGCATACCTGCTGGAAAAATCTCTAGAATCGCATAAGGTATTCTAAGGTATTCGTTGCAATTTGAATATTAAAGAAACTAATTGACTTAATAGAGTTGAATGGTCTTGGCAAGGAAGAAAGAAAACAACATTGAAGACTGTATTTCTGACAAGCTCTCCAGATGATTCTTTGGTTTTACCAGATTATTTAGCACAAGAGCCCAGATTTTTAGTTGGTCACTTCTCTGGAATCTATGCCAATGTCAGAAAGAATAACAACAATAAGATAACTTTATAACTTGGATCTTTGTGAAGTTGTGATTCTTCATCAGCCATGGGTCTAACCTGTGCTCTCAAGTACTCCCCATTTGCTAAGAGGCACATCCATACTTATGAGAGTTCAGGAATCCTCATTAGACTCACCAGCATAATCACAGCAAAGATTTGATGGTAATTCTTAGTTGCAGACACAATTTTTATGATCAAGAACAGAATATAATTACTGAACTGGAGGCATAAAACCTCCTCCCAGAAGCAAAGCATCAATTATCTTGCTCTCAGCAACATCCTGCCTTTGCATTTTCACTTTATATCTGAGAGAAGTTGCTAGGTGGAGTGGGGGCAGGGACTCAAATGCAACTTTCTGCTTAGCGCTTAGGGGCAGAGACCAGCTGTCCAAATTAATAGGTGAGTCACAGACACAGAGCCTGACACAAATTAGGCCTAGGAAGTAAAAATGTTAATGGAAATTGAAAGGAATTCCCATGGCACCTATGCTGGGCTTCCCCTTACATCACGGCTCCCAGCTGCACCAATATGACGTCTGTCAAAAGCATGAACATAGCATCTAGAAACTTTTGTAGAAAGAGAGAAGAGACAAATTGAGGCCATGTATCACATTTTTACTCTCTTTACAGGAGACCAAAATAATCAGTTTTGATTTGAAGAATCAAATTACGTAGAAAATAACGCAACTAAACATATTGAAATGTGAATGTAGGAAAAAATACTGTGAAGCTAAATCATTCTGAATGCTTACTTTTTCATTTGCTCACAGTTGAAGAACATGTGGATGTAATGCTTAGTATAAAATATAAATTTAGCCTACATGATTGTGCCTATGTGATTGAGAAAGACTCTGTAAGAGTGACCTTCGTTAGTAGTGGAATCCCACAGGCCCCATGGCCCTGAAGCTCACCATGTTTTGTTTCTCTTGCAGCACCATTCTCTCCTGGGAGCTTGTTAGAAATGAGAAACACTGGAGTCCATCTTGGATTGGCTGAATCCCAATCTAAGGAACTAGAAAATGATTCCAAAGGTGTTTTTATTTTAGAAGTATCGACTTAAGCTTTTAACTAAGCTGGTTCTTTCCTATTGGCTTGGAAATAGTAAGGTTAAAATTTATATTTTGCTAAGTCCCTAAATATGAAATTATTTCAGAGTGGGAAGTATCTGTGAAGTCATGATTTATAATTTTTTAATAGATGAGGAATGTAGAGGCTCAAAGATAGAAAAGACAAGCTCAAAGTCACACAGCTATTTCAGATCAGAGATAAAATGCAAGCTCAGATATTTTTGTCTCCAAACATGGAAGGAAAACAAGCTGCATCTGAATATATAATGTATATATAATGTAACTTTCATGTTTCCATTGGAAAAAAATCCATGCTATTATTTACTTACTCCATTTGTACAACTTCAGGGAGAAAAAAAACCCTAAGATTTGTGCCTGAAACAGACTCTAAAGTTAAATTTACCTGTCTCTAAAAATGGTCATTTACTCCTCCTTTAGACCAAGTGTGTTCTGATATGTCAGTCCTTTGATACCAGCATATTTATCTGATGCTGGATAAGCTTACTAAATCCATGTGCCACTACCAAACAAGGCTTCAGATTTAACAAAAATGGTTGACCAGGAAGCCAAAGGAGGCTGGTGACCAAATATGTGGATACCAGAGGTCAAGGACTTCAATTTTTTTTTTTTTTTTTGCAACACAGGGAAGTTAAACATTTAACTTTGCTGAATCAGAGGTAAGTCAATAAGCTCTATATCTCCACACAGTCAAAGCTCTGCTCCATGGAGAGGGGATGACTTCATCAACGCAGGTTTCCAGTGAGTGAGCAACATGGCTACACTATACAAACTGTTGTTGCTGATTATCTTTGTAAAACATTGACCCACCAATAGATGTAGTAGAGCTTTCGAGATAAAGAAAAATTAGAGAGAGGCACACTGAGAAGTTTAAAAGTCATTGCCTTTTCAAAATACTTGAAGAAGGGCTGGGGAAGTACATCAGTTGTTCCAGTTCTTGCCTTCCATGTGCAAGTGCTGAGTTTGATGCCAAGTTTATGGTAATAAACTTGTTATGGTGGTACATACCTTGCCTCAAAAAGCTAAACAAAGCTATCTGAAGTGTTTGCCAGCATTAAAACTACATAAATCTTATAAAATTCCCAAAGTGTAGCCTGTCATGGTTCTGAGTTCTCTGAAGGCAATGGTTCTTAAACTTCCTAATGCTGTAACTCTTTAATACAGCGCTTCATGTTGTAGTGACAGCCAGCCATAGAATTACTTTTCTTATTACTTTATAACTGTAGTTTTGTTATTTTTATGAATCAAAATGTAAGTATCTGACATGTAGGCTATCAGATGTGTGTCCCCGAGGTTAAGAACCATTGCTTTAAAACAAATAAATTAGCGTTAGAAGTAAATTATGTACATACAAAGTGTTAGAGATGAGAAAGTAGGTACTGGGTATCTGAAGGAGCTGCACTGCAGTTTTACTGTGGTCGTCTTAACTATCTTAACTCTTGGGAAGTTTTGGCATTGAGGAATAGAGAGTTGAAGTAGGCAGAAAAAAGAGATGAGGTTTGAATTATAAAATGAAATTCAGATTACATAACCTCATAAATGCATATGAAATATCAAACTCACAATGAAATTACAAATTTTAATTTTTGTATCCATTCCTCTATTGAAGAGCATCTGGGTTCTTTCCAGTTTCTAGCTAGTAAATAAGACTATTGTGAACATAATGGAGTGTGTATTCTTGTTATAGGTTAAAGCATCTCTTAAAGTATATGCCCAGGAGTGCTATACAGCTGGCTCCTCAGGTAGTATTATGTCCAATTTTCTAAGGAACCCCCAGACTCATTTCAACAGTGGCTGTAACAGCTTGCAATCCCACCAACAATAGAGGAGTGTTCCTCTTTCTCCACATCCTCCCCAGCATCTGCTGTCACCTGAGTTTTTGATCTTAGCCATTCTTACTGGTGTGATGTGGAATCACAAAAGTTGTTTTGATTTGCATTTCCCTGATAACTAAAGATGTTGAACATTTCTTTAGGTGATTCTTGGCCATTCAATATTCCTCAGTCGAGAATTCCTAACCAAGCAAGTAGAACTTCAATCTCTGAAGAAAGAAATCAAAACAGATCTCAGAAGGTGAAAAGATCTCCCATGCTCAAGGATTGGCAGGATTAATACAGTAAAAATGACCATCTTGCCAAAAACAATCTACAGATTCATGCAATCCCATGAAAATTCTGACTCAATTCTTCATAGAGTTAGAAAGAGAAATCTGCAAATTCATTTGGAAAAGCAAAATACCCAGGATAGCAAAAAACTATTCTCAACAATAAAAGAACTTCAGGGGAACTCACCATCCCTGGTCTCAAGCTATATTACAGAGCAATAGTGATAAAAACTGTATGGTATTTGTGCAGAGACAGGGAAGTAGATCAATGGCATAGAATTGAAGACCCAGAAATGAACCCACACACATATTACTTGACTTGTAACAAAGGAGCTAAAACCATACAGTGGAAAAAAGACAGCAATTTCAACAAATGGTGCTGGTTCAACTGGCAGTCAGCATGGAGAAGAATGCAAGTCAATCCATTCTTATCGCACTGTACGAAGCTCAAATCCTAGTGGATAAAGGACCTCTCTATTAAAAACAGATACACTGAAGCTAATAGAAGAGAAAGTGGGGAAGAGCCTCGAATACAAGGGCACTGGGAAATTTTTTCTGAACAGAACACCAAAAGCTTATGCTCTGTGATCAACAATGGACAAATAGGACCTCATAAAGTCCATTTAGCTGGGAGTGAGTGGCTGGAAGTGGAAGTATCCTCACAGAAGCAGAGGGCGGGGGCGATATGGAAGAGGAGGAAAAGGGGATAACATTTGAAATATAAATACATAAAATATTCAAGAACAATAAAATTTAGAAAAAATTTGCAAAACTTCTGTAAGGCAAAGGACACTGTCAATAGAACAAAATGGCAACCAATAGATTGGGAAACCAATCTTTACCAATTCTACATCTGACAGAGGCCTAATATCCAATTTATACATATATCCAAGATATAGATATAGATATAGATATAGATAGATATATATAGATATAGATATAGATCTCAAACTTTATCATTCTATATATGGTACTTATACAGATGATATACAGTGGCCACACCTTCTAGTCCTTCTCAAGCAGTCCAACTCCCTGATGACCAAGCATGCAAGTATATAAACCAAACGAGGGATTCTCACTCAAACTATCACACCCATACAGACATTCACACACACACACATATGTAGTTTCTAAGAATTAAGCCTTTAAAAAGTGACTTTACATAGGTAGCTCTGCCTCATAGTTTATTTGCAGCTATCTCAGCTACCTTCCACAGATATTAAAATCACTCAAGTAGCCTGCCCTGTGATCTTACTGTCAGTATGATTTTGGATGTTTTAATGTTCCTTCACATTATGTCATGAAGCATGGCTTTCAATTGTATATTTGATCGTCTAGAGGTGACACTATTTTTATCTCTCCAGAGCTAAACAAATATGTTTGGGATCAGAATAATGTGTCAGAGAGAATAAAGAATGGCTTTAGTCATTGTGCCAAATACTTACATCAGTTTAATCACATTCTCTGTTGCATATAAAGCAAAAGAATAAATTGGATACTATGCAAATCAAAGTAATAAATCTGTTAGCAGCATATTAGAAATAATATCAGGAATTTTCCCAACTCCTTTGAAATTCCAAGTAGTTGTAGTGCCCCAGTTAATTGGAATATTTCCAAAGATATATTTTATAATTTCCTAAAGCCTTATTGAAAACAGGCTAATTTTTCCCTCTGTGATTAGGATACTCTGCTTTTCCTTAATTGGGTGAAATATAAATGCCCACCCCTCAGCTACCATGCATCATTACTATTGCACTGACACTACCTAAGTTCACAGTGTAAATCACAAAGAAGAAATAAAAGAGTAGCAGAGATGGCACAATAAATTATACTTGCAATCAGATCATTCGTATAACCTTGAGTAAATGAGAGGTGGGGTTGAAAGTCATTTCCACAGCAGCCCATTTGTCAGTTAAAATTACCTCACTGTAGAAATACAAAGCTTCATTATGACTGTTCACTCAAGGTGTACGAATGTGTTCCAAGTGCCACATCTGTCTCCCTTCTGCTAATATCCCGATTCATTTAAAGAGTGATTATTCTTTAAGGAGAACTTAACAGTTGAATCCAAACCTCTTAATTTCATTTGGGAAATTAGGTAAGAATTCAAAAACCTTTGGCCCATACCATAAATCCAGGAAAGATTCTTGTTCTGTATTTAAAATGAATGAATCTTAATTGAAATTATTACAAAACTCGCTGAAGTGCAAATAAGGAAAATCACTTTCATCTTTACTAAAGGCCCCTTAGCTCCAGCTGCCTTGGTCATAACCACTAGTCATCCACTACAGAGAAAATCTGCTTCTCAGACGAAAGGAAGGTAAGAAATCATAGTAACTTTGTTTCTGTTTTATTTTTTTTTTTTTGCTTTCATTTGGCAAATTATTTTCAGTAGGAAAACAATTTGTAACTGTCTTATACTGTGTCCTGTGAATAGTAATGAATTAAAGTAGGCTGGTAAAATAAACACTTTACAATGAAGATAAAAAGCTGAATTATACATTGTAGGACTCTATGACTTTCTTTACAGAAAAACAAATGATATAGGAAACTAATAATATCTTTAAAGCATTTAAAGAGGAACTGGAGATAGGCTCAAAACTGAAGACTAATTGATGCTCTTGGTATCTATCAGCACCCATATGGTATCTCACAATCTATATATTTCAGTCTAGGGAACCCAAAGTTCTAGTGATTTTTGTGAGTAGCAGCCATAAGTAGTGTGGTACACATATGTAGTTTCTCTCTCTCTCTCTCTCTCTCTCTCTCTCTCTCTCTCTCTCTCTCTCTCTCTCTCTCCATATATATATATATATATATATATATATATATATATCTGAAAAATAATGAACTATCCAAAGGGACAGGAAGCATTCCTGAAAAAAGTATGGGGATGTAAAAGAACTTTTGGAAATTTGAGTCAAATTTATCTAGGCATCAAGAAACATAAAATATAAAAGGTCCTGTCACTCAGAAATATAAAGGTCTTAGAGGAAACAATTTTTATTTAACTTATAAAAAGATAAAGTGAGATATTAGTAAATACAGAATTGAAATAAATTTCGAGGGAATTCATTTATCTAGTACATTTATATAAAATATCTGATGGTAATGTCTAAGAAAAATAATTATGTTTCTATTTTGTTCTCTGTTTCCACACAGTTTTCCTTATAGGATTTATTTTGAATAATGCCAATAAGCCATTATCTAATTAATACTGAAAACACTGTAGACCATCCCAGTCTTTTCACTTGCTGTGATCTGTTTTAGACTATTCTGCTCCTTTTTTCTTCACCCCTGTGATGGGTTGAGTAGGTATGGGTGTCATAGACTCATGTGTTTGAATATTGACTCACAAGGAGTGCCACTATCAGGAGGTGTGGCTTTTTTTGAAGGAGTGTGTCACTGTAGGCTTTGATGTCTCCTGTGCTTAACCTTCTGATCAACATGTAGAAGTCTCAGCTCTACCATCATCATGCCTGCCTGCATGCTGTCATGCTTTCTACCATGATGAAAATGGAATAAACTTTTGGAACTGTAAGCCAACTCCAATCAAAGGTTTTCCTTTATAAAAGTTGCCTTAGTCCTGGTGCCTCTTAACAGCAATGAAACCCTAAGACAATCAAGTCATCTCAAAGATGAGCAGAATTGGTACCTGATTTTATGAAAAAATGAAAATACAAGTACCACTAGGTAGAAGTTGAAAATTCTAAGATCAATGGCATTTTAAAGTAGCTTTATGAAAATGATAAGCCTTTGACATAAAAATAAAACTGGCAGGACAAAGGGCTTTTCCTCCCATTGGAGTCCAACAAGGCCATCCTCTGCTACATATGCAGCTGGAGCCATGGGTCTGTCCATGTGTAGCCTTTGGGTAATAGTTTAGTCCCTGGGAGCTCTGATTGGTTGATATTGTTGTTCTTATGGGGTTGCAAGCTCCTTCAGCTCCTTCAGGCCTTTCTCTAACTCCTCCAAAATGGATATTTCAATGGTTTGCTGCTAGCATTCGCCTCTGTATTTGTCACGTTCTGGCTGAGCCTCTCAGGAGACAGCTATATCAGGCTCTTATCAGCATGCATTTCTTGGCTTCCTCAAAATTGTGTAGTTTTGGTTGCTGTACATAAATGGGCTGGATCCCCAGGAAGGGCAGGCTCTGAATGGCCATTCCTTTAGTCTCTGCTCAAAACTATGTCGCCATATGCCCTCCTACAAATATTTTGTTCCCTGTTCTAAAAAGGACTAAAGCATCCATACATTGGTCATCCTTCTTCTTGAGCTTCAGGTGTTCTGTGGATTTTATCTTGGATAATTTGAGCTTTTGGGCTAATATCCACTTATCAGTGAGTGCATTCCATTTGTGGTTTTTTTGTGATTGGGTTACCTCACTCAGGATGATATTTTCTAGTTCCATCCATTTGCCTATGATTTTCATGAAGTCATTGTTTTTGAGAGCTGAGTAATACTCCATTGTGTAGATGGATACATTATGTGTATCCATTCCTCTGTTGAAGGGCATCTGGGTTCTTTCCAGCTTCTGGCTATTATAAATAAGGCTGCTATGAACATAGTGGAGCATGTGCCTTTGTTGTATGTTGGAGCAACCTTTGGGTATATGACCAGGAGAGGTATAGCTGGGTCTTCAGGTAGTGCAATGTCCAATTTTTTGAGGAACCACCAGACTGATTTCCAGAGTGGTTGTACAAGCCTGCAAACCCACCTACAATGGAGGAGTGTTCCTATTTCTCCACATCCTCAACAGCAGCTGTTTTCACTTGAATTTTTGATGTTAGCCATTCTGACTGTTGTGAGGTAGAATCTCAAAGTTGTTTTGATTTGCATTTCCCTGATGACTAAGGATGTTGAACATTTCTCTAGGTACTTCTGAACCATGCAATATTCCTCAGCTGGGAAATCTTTGTTAGCTCTGTACCCCATTTTAAAAAATAAAAATACTACAAAATTTTTAAAAGACACTGAGGAAAATAGCAAAAGATGGAAAGAACTCTCATTCTCAGGGAGCTATAGGATTAATATAGTGAAAATGACTATCTTACAAAAAGCAATGTGGAGATTCAATTGAATTCACATTTAAACTCAATTACAATTGTTCACAGATCTTAAAAGGACAATTCTCAGCTTCATGTGGAAAAAGTTACACAAACACAATAGCTAAAAATAATTCTGAACATTAGAAGAACTTCTGGGGACATCACTATTCCCAATCTCAATTTGTACAATAGAATTATTGTTATAAAACCAGCATGATATTGTCACAAAACCAGTGATTCATTAGGAATTAAATGGAAGATCCAGATATAAGTTTACCCATGTATGGGTACTTGATGACTTTCTGATGAACAGGACACTAAGAGAGACACTAAGGCCAAAAGTTGATAAATGGAATGTCAAGAAACTGAAAAGCTTCTGTATGGCAAGCATTCATTCAGAATAGTAGGTAGGCTACATAATGGGAAAAGATTTTTACTAATTACACATCTGATAGAGAACTAAGTTATAATATATATATGAAAAATTCAAAAACTGGACATCAAGAAGACAAATGACCCAATTAAAAAATGAGACATAGCACTGAATAGAAAAAAATCCTACAGATTGCTTTTGGTAAAATTAAATACAATGCACTTATAGCAATGTTCAACCTCCTTAGTTGTCAGTGAAGACTAAAACTTCTTTGAGATGTTGTCTTGCATGAGTCAGAATAGCCAAGATTAATGAAACTCATGACAGTTCATGCTGGCAAGATCACCATTTATTCATTGCTGGTGATAGTGCAAAGTGGTTCAGCCACTGTGGAAATCAGCATGGTGGTACTCAAGAAGATAGAAAAAGATAGATACACCTAGAGATCCAATAATGCCACTCTTCAGAACATATTCAGAGGACTCTATGTCCAACTACATAGAGAGATGATTGCTCATCCATGTTCATTAATTCTCTAATCATAGTAGCCTGAAATTGGAAACAGCTTAGATGCCGATCACCAGATAAATTAATAGTGAGAATGTGGTACATTTACACAATGGAACATTATTTAGTAATTTTAAAAATTAAAATTATAAAATTTACAAGTACATAGATAGAGCTAAAAAAAGAAATCATCCTGAGAGTGGTAACCTAAACCTCAAAGAACGAATATAGTAAATATTGTCTAAAATGGAGGTTAGGTTTTAAGTCTTCGATAGATATGCTATTTCTTGTATAATCATAGAGGTTAGATATAGAGGAAATGACTAGGAGAGATGGGGAAAATCTCTATGATAGGAGAAATTACAAAATAGAGTTATGGAGAGACAGGATGATGAGACCGATGGGGTGGATAAAATGGAGGAGGGAAGAAAAAGGGAGTAAGAGAGAAAATGAGCATAAGGACAGCTAATGCTAAGGACTGTCTGAGGGGCCACATGGAAACCTACTATGGCAGAATCTTTTATGCATACATGCCTCTGTGTGTGTGTGTGTGTGTGTGTGTGTGTGTGTGTGTATGTGTGTGTGTTCTTTTCTCTTTCTCTTTCACTTTTTTTTTTTATTGCAGTGGTGGTGGTGTTTTATTCCATCATTCTCCCTTTAAACTATTTTCTAAAGGAAGTTGTCTTGTTGGATTAGTGAGGAGATGAAGAGGATCTGGGAGGAGATGAGGAGAAGCTATGATCAGAAGATAATGTATTATAAAATTGTTTTTAAAAATTTTAAGATATCAAAGGGAAAAAACACTCTGAGAAGTGGTTGGGAAAATGGGGACAAATAGGAAATTATTGGACTTCTCTGAGGTTGATAATATGACTACTTAATTTTGAAAATTGATAAAAATATAAAAACATTTAACTTTACAACATGAGAAACCAAATTCCTTGTCATTAAAGATCACAATAAAATATTCCTAGCAGATATATACTATGCATAATTTCTCATATTTAAGAATCAAGCATTGTTTGATAACAAGCTTCTACACTATACTACTATCAAGTAATATAGGAAATCTTTGTTCTATTTTTTAACTGCTCTTTTTAAACTAGATTAAGAAGAGTTTGGTTATCATGTAGACTTTTCATACTTTCTTCACTTTGGCTAATTCTACCTCCCATCTGCCTAGTGTATTTCCTTTTCCCATATTCTCCAGGTTTGAAACCCTCCACCACTAATAATTCCCTTCTACTCTGTTATATTACTTACATTATACTAGTTGTCCTTCCCCCAAGAAGCCTATGTTCCATTCATATTCCTTTGGCTTTCATACATGCTCCGAAGTAAATATAAAAGCTTAGTATTTGACTTTTGGATCCATATTTGGAAAAGAACATGTGAGATTTATCTGTTTGCACATTGATTACTCAATATACTTCTCCCACATCCATTTAATTACCTGTACAATTCATAATTTTGTTTTTCTTTCAGCTGAATAGGATTCCATCATATGTATATATCATATTTTCATTGTCCATTCTTTTGTTTATGGCTGTCTGGGCTAATTTTGATTCCAGGCTATTGTTCACAGAGCAGCAATCAATACATATTCACAGGTATCTCTAAAGAAGAAATTACAGCCTTCCAATATATGTCAAGGAGTGATATAAATGGGTAATGTTGTATATCTACTTCATTATGAGGAATCTACTCATTAATTTTTGTACTGGGCATAGCAGTTTACCTCACACTAATAATAAATGAGGTTTCCCCTTTTCCTTCAGTCTTCATGGCATCTGCTGGCATATAACTTTCTTCATACTAGCCTCTGCGAACGGCATGAGATGGAACTTTGAAATAGTTAAAATTTGAATTTTCTTGATGGTTGTGATGGCTAATCTTGGTTATTAACTTGACCACATCTAGAATTAATTAATACACAAGCCCACTGGGCACACCTTAGAAGGATTCTTTATTTGATTATTTGTAGTGGAAAAACTTACACTAAATCTGTATTATTTAGAGTCACAACAAACACCCTAAATTTGAATCATACTTTCTGGTGACAAAAAAAAAAGACATATAAAAAGAATCTTTTGGACTATTTGTTTTGGACTGGAAAGTTCATCTACTCCATGCTGAGACATCTCTTAGTGGCATTAGAATCTGTTTCTTGGTGATTCCAATGTATACTGAAGACCAGTTGAAACACCAAGTCTTGTGGACTGAATAACTATCAGATTGTTCTGTCGAGAGACAGCCATTGTCATTCTTAGGCTTGCAAGACCATTGCATATATATATATATATATATATATATATATATATATAATGTGTGTGTGTGTGTGTGTGTGTGTGTGTGTGTGTGTGTGTGTGTGTGTAAGAGAGAGGAGAGAGAGAGAGAGAGAGAGAGAGAGAGAGAGAGAGATACAAGTTACAACTGAACTGGAAACTTCTTCCTGATGATTAACATTCTAGTCCCATAACATGCTATGCACCTTGCTGAGTGAGATTAGACTTCAATGGTAATGGAATCTGTAAGCCTTGTCTACAACACGGACCTCAGCAACAAGTTCCTATTGCTGCATTAGCAGCAGCACTGTTATGGGAGTAACCAATTGCTCTCAAGTTTGATTTGACGCCTTTTCCTCATAAGAGAATACACGCCTGACATAGTAAACCTGGAATGGAAGAAAAAAAGCATTGTTTGAAATAATCGGGGTTGAGTCATAGTAATGTTTGCAATAGTTTTCTCTATGTGAGCAATGTTTCCTGTAGGTTCACAAATTATAAAATAAAATGAGAAAAATTAATCTAAAACAACTATTGGCTAAAAACTGTGTGTGTATAGTTTTGTGTGTGTGTGTGTGTGTGTGTGTGTGTGTGTGCGTGTGTGTGTATGTGTGTGTGTGTGTGTGTGTGTGTGTGTGTCCTTAGTCCAGATCAATTGACCAGGTATTGTCAACTCTGTGGATAAATATGAACTTCTGGTCCTTCTTTCTACCACATATTTACCTGGGTTCTTCCACTTCTCAGATGTTGAGAATTCTTTATTCCACTTGTTCATGACAAATTCTTTAGAAAGATCACTAAACCCCTCAGTTCTCTGTTCTCGCATACTACTTTTCTAATGCATCAGGGAATCGTGTTGCTTTTAAAATAAGGGTTGGGGATTTGGCTCAGTGGCAGAGCGCTTGCCTAGGAAGCGCAAGGCCCTGGGTTCGGTCCCCAGCTCCGAAAAAAAGAAAAAAAAAAAGATTTTAAAATAAAAATGATCACAATCACATTGCTCGACTCCTCTCCAAACCACCTTACAGTAATGCGTACATTTCTGTGATGTGTCCTTTACATCTTTGCTATTTTATATGCTATTCTCAGACCAGCACCCAGGGCCCTCCGAGATATGGTTCAGTAACCCAGAAGAGGCAGGGTATGTCTGCCACCCTTCACAATAATTATATATTTTATAAATTTATGGAAAGTAAAGGTGAAAAGTCCATCAAAATCATGTCTTTGGAGAAGATCTGAAGATTGCATAAATTAATTCTTCCCAAGGAGTATTAGGCAATATTTTAATAATCTCACAACTAGTTATGAACACAGAGACCAACATTATTGATTGTTGATAAGGAATCCAGTTAAAATTTAGTTCAGTTTAGAATCACCCGAGTCTTTCTAAAATGGGCAGTAAAAAAATGCATTCTGTGAGCAATTAGAATCTTCCAATTTTTCATCCTTGTCATGGAAACCTTCAGCCCCTGTTTCCAGAATTTTCTGATGTGCTTGAATTTTTATTGTATATGATTTGGGTTATTCAAAGGCAAGACCTCTTTAGCCAATGTGATGATATTTGATTCCCCCCCCCCCTTCCTAAGGCTTAAAAACACTTGGAGTAATATAACCACAAGAAATGGGCATTGAGGAAATAGAAGGCATGGGAAGCATTGAGTCCGGTATTAGAGAGAAGTTACAGCAGCCTGGCTGCTTAAATCACAGAGGCCTCTCCAACTGCTGGCTACGTTTCTTGCTGTACTCAGTTGGGTCTACCGCTTTGTGCATTCTGATGGAACTCCATGAATGTTCTCCATGGCTCCCATTTTACTGCCTTGGTCATTCTTGCCCTTTATCTTGTGTGACCAAACCAGAGGATGAGTTGGAGCATGTTCTCCCTTTGGAGCAAGCAGTCTTCTCACCGTTTTTGGTTCAGTGACGGATTGAAGGTCAAGAGTTTCTCAGTCATTAAGGTTGGTAGTAGGAGAAATACTCCTTTATTATCTACGGGAAGAGTGGCCAAATGTGTTTGTTTCTTTCAGACTTAATTTTACTCATATATCCTATGTATATGCATATCTCTATGTGTGCCACGTGTGTGCACATACCTGCAGAGTCAAGAGAAGCCATCGGATGCCCCAGAGTTAGAGTTGTAGGCAGTTGTGAACTGTCTGATACGCGTGCTCAGAAGAGAGCTAAAGTCATGTAAAGAGGCTCTTATGTGCATTTCGTTTCTTCCTATTCTTACTTACTGAAGGTTGAGAAGCAGCTACCACAGAACCACTTTGAGCTATGCTAACTGAGTTTTCAGGAGCACAGGCTGAGAAGCACATTGCTTGCCTTCCAAGCTATGGCACAACAGCATTTCTGAACATTCTGCCACAGCTTAATGACATTTGTCAGTTCCTCAACTCACAATATTTATGAATTCTCCATCTGCTACTTTGTCCATGTTCCATATAATCCCATTTTTTTCCCATAAATCAGCCCACTTACAGACACCATCTTTATTTTCTAACAAGACGGATTTAACATTTGAGATCTAAAATAGATGTAATCTATCTGGATAAGTTTCCCAGCCTGCACTCAATGGTTACCATTGACCCAGCTAGCAGCAAGGAGAAAGGAGACAGGGTAAGGTAAAGATCTCTATTCCTGCTCACATAGCATCCAGAGCTCCAGCCAATCACACATCTCCATGCTTACTCACAGCAACAACAAAAGAACGAGCTTCAGTGCACTCACGTGGTTAACTAAATTTCTAGAGTCAGTTAGTAAGAGGAGTACAGGGTTATCTTTACCACAGTTGCCTCTTTCTCTGGAGCTCTACGGAATAGAGATATCATCTGTTAAGATTTAGCAAAATATTATCTTTATTTCTATGGATTTTTAGGAACCACGTGTGTTCAACACTTATGAAACATTATTCTAGGTTGAAGTCATTGCCAGCCTTGCAAAGAGAGAAGGATAAAAGACTGTAGTAAATAAGTTTTGAGAAAAATGTACAAAAAGATGAAGTAACTTTAAAAGAGGGACATATGAATATAGAAGACATCCAAGTGGAAAATGGACACATGAAGAATTATTCACTATCACTGAGCACCATGCAATTGCATCTCAAACCCAGAATGATATTATCTCTCACCAATTAGAATGTCTATCAAATTTAAATCTAGCAAGGGATGACAAAAATACAGGGAGCTCATATACTCATGGCGAGAGTGTAAATTAGTACAGTTAATATCGAAGTGTTTTGCAAACCACTATGAAATACCGTTAGATACATAAATGCTATCATATCTCCAAAAGAGATGAAAGAATTCTATCGCTCAAAAAAATTAAACACCTTGTTTATATCACTACTGTAAACAATGGCTAAAATATAGAAACAAACCAAACCTTTTCAGTGAATGAAGAGATGAATAAGAATTCTCTATCTATCTATCTATCTATCTATCTATCTATCTATCTATCTATCTATCTATCTATCTATTTATCTATCTATCTAATCTATCATCTATCTATTCCCCTCCCCTCCTCTCTCTCTCTCTCTCTCTCTCTCTCTCTCTCTCTCTCACACACACACACACACTCACACACTCTCTCTCTCTCTCTCTCTCTCTCTCTCTCACACACACACACACACACACACACTCTCTCTCTCTCTTCTCTCTCTCTCTCTCTCTCTCTCTCTCACACACACACACACACACACACACACACACACACACGTGCTTCAGTGTTCATAAGTATGCAGGGTGAAGTGCTGTCATGTATACGCCTTTAGATGGAACTAGAAATCACTGTTAAGCAACATACAGCAACATACTGTTAACCCAGACACAGGAAGCCAAATGTCATATTATTCACTTACTGAGGAAACAAGAAAGTCAGTATTATGGTAAAATAGAGTGTAACAGTAGTCATCAGACACTGGGAATGGTAGAGAAGAGAAGGAACAAAATGTAGGGGAATCACCAGAATACAGTTAGAGACTGGAAATTAGATCTGGTTCCCAGTAAACAGTAGATTTCAACAATCTATGTTTTCAGAAATACCTCGAAAACAAGAGGCTATTTTCTCATTACATGAGATGATGAACATTTGAGGAGACGGACTTATTACCTTGCCTTGATCACTACACTCTATGTATAGACCAGATTGTAATTATATATCCCACACAATGTATAAATGTTATATTACAATAGAGATTTTAATGGAAACTATTTGAAAGACAACATTTTCAATTTCAAAAGTCAGCAAGAGGTAAAGCAGTCCAGGCCTTCATCAGTAGATGCAGTCACTTTTAAATTCTCTATACCCTCTACTATGCTGCTTTTCTATTAGCTTCTATATTGTTAGTTTTTAACTTTGTGGCTGGCAAAAATCACCTTGTGTCTGTCAAATAACATAGATGTATTTTATGTTTAATCACATTGTCTTAATAATACATCTTTGCATAATTCTCTTATGCATAACTTGTACTTCATTTTGTCATATAAATATTAGTTATTTTATTGCATGTGCAAAGATATTTCATTCTACTATTTTACACATTTCTATGTGTGTATGTATAAGTGTGTATGTGTGTCTGCATGTGGACAGTAGTATGTGCATTAATGAGTGTATGTGAGCATGCATGTGTATATGTATGCCAGTGTGTATGTATGCATACATTTGTGCTAATATGCATATATGTGTGTGTCCATGTATGTATATATGTATATGTATGTATATATATTGATACATGTGTATGTGTATGCATGTGTGAGTGTGTGTATCCTTATGTTTATGCATATGTGTGTATATGTATGTATTTGTATGTTAGTGCATGTGTGTATATTTGTATATGTGTGTACATGTATGCATATGTATATATGTGTGTGCTCATATGTGTGTAGGTATGTGTGTGTCTCTTGGTGTGTGTGTGCGCATGTGTGTGTCTCTGTGTATGTGTGTGTGTGTGTGTGTGTGTGTGTGTGTGTGTGTGTGTGTGTGTGTGTGTGTGTGTGTGTGTTGCAAAGTATTAGCACATTATTACCATCTTTGACAGGTCAAGAATAACCTGCAAGACTTTTGTTCTCTGTTTCTGCCATGTAGATTCAGGATTCAACTCAGCTCTGTCAGGCTTGTATGACACACATCTTTTACTATTTATAGCCTGAATTATGAAACAATTTTATAATCTATTGAGTCTTAGCCCAGTTGTGACATTAATTTTGTCAATAACTTACATTTTTCATATAGCAAACTTTCTTATATATAAAGGTTTACTACTGAAAATAAGAGATGTTTGCTTAAAGACAATAAGTGAAGAACATACATCAATATCCAGCAGAAAAGCACAAAATTCTTTGGCTATTTAACCACGACTAGATCTACAATGATACAATGGACATGGGATGGCTTCATAACCAGGCATGAGAAAATCAATGTGGGACTAGGGGTGTAAGGCACCTTGGGGGCTTCATCTCTAGGTCTCAGAGGCTTTCCCTTTTCCTTTGTTGTCCACCCAGATCTCTGTGTTAACAATAACATGTAAACACTACCGTTGCTGTGAAAGGTGGTTGATGCAGCATACAAATGTCTACCCTTTCATACTATGTTCAGTGTAAGGCAGGACAGCCAACAGTTAAGCCAACAAATTCACTAAAGAAGTCCATCTTGAATACCTATGTTATATGAGGTATGAAAAATCTGTCTTTCTTTGTCTTTGTCTCAACCAGGATAACCTGGTAGAGGTCATCACAGCTACTGAGACCAATTCTCCAACACACACACACAGACACACACACACACACGCGCGCGCACACACACACACAAAGAGAGAGTATTATCTAAGGTATTAACTGTTCATTTGATTGTTTTTTTTGAAACAGATTTTCTCTATGTAACAACCCTGGCAATGCTGGAACTCACATAGTAGACCAGACTGGCCTGGGACCCAAAGAGATCTGCTTGCCTCAGCCTCCTTAAGTGCTGGGGTCAATGGGATGGGCGAGCATGCCCTGCTTTAATTTTAAATCAATATAGGTTAAGTTTTACTTTTGGCGTGTGAATCCTGCTTCTATAACTGCCTTGAACTTGTCCCGAAGAGTACATTCTCTTATGAACGTTGTGCACACAGGTTTCTACATCCGATTATTCACATGGAACCTGGCGTAAGACATGTTTGCTTTTCCTACTTATTAGTGAGCGTACGCAAAGTGACTAATATAACATGAATTTGTCACCGTGGAACTGGATCTTCTGCTTCTGTGGTCCTAAACATGAGCACCCTTTCAGGTGACAGTCTACCTTTGTTTGCTTTACATTGCTTAGAACATTTTTAACACAAAGTTTACCACGAAAGTTGAAAAAACTACTCCGGTGTTCATCATTTTGCAATATCTTATAGAATTATATGTTAGATTTATGAAGTACCCTATCAATAATCTAAACTTTATAAGTGACAGAAGACTTCATTTCCCATTTCTTCACTTACTATACAACATCTATCTGTGTTGTATGAGAGATATGGGTCATTTCTGTCCCATTATGAGAGATATGGGTCATTTCTAGACCATTATTTTGTTTTTGGTTTCTTTCCAATCATTCACATGTAATGGTTCTTTTCCTGTCATTTCTAATAGAGAGTCAGTGGTTAGCACTTTAAATTCTACGGCCTATACAACCATATGATATTGTATTCATTTATATTGTTCCAAAGTTGTATTCATACTTTGGTACAATAGTGTTAAAATACAATATAATAATAATTCTTCATGAAATTATTTCATTCAATTTGCTTAATTCATTCTCCTCATATTAACTAGAGAGATCATTTAAAAATGAATAAATGAGCAATCCAGAAAGAAATAAGAGAGACGATTTAGTGTCCCTGCTTACTACATTAAATCCAAACTCTTTGCTCAATGATATGGTAAACTCTGCTTACATTCTACATGCTATTCTGTCTTCTATACATGCTGTGTCTTCTTGGACATGTCCACTGGCCATGGCAACTCCCTTCCTCCCAGTTTGCCTCTGATGCTACAACACTTCTCACACTGCTCAACACCTCTATCCATGTTGACTTGTTCATTTACTATATACCCTTAAACTAAATCATTACCTATTTTATGTTTGTTTATTCATTTATTTGTTTTTGCATTTTTGAGACAGGACCTCTCCACATACACCTGGCTATCTTGAGTTTGCTATACAAACAAAGCTGGCCTCAAACTCACAAGGGATCCCCCTCCCTAGGTTCCCCTGGTGCTGGGATTAAAGGTGTGCACACCATGCCCTGCTATTATTACATATTTTCAAGAAGACTTTCCAATTTTTTAACTTTGTTGTAAAGAGTCTAAATATCTTGCATAGTGTTTCAGTTTCTTGAATGATTAAGCAAGTTGTTTCTTAGCTCTGTAGCAAGCAAAAGTCTCAACTCTGGAGAATTAGACTAAGGTCTAGGAAGAGTTAAGGGAAGGGCTGAAAGAACTGAAGGGGATGGCAACCTCATAGGAAGACCAACAGGGTCAACTAACAGGGATCCCTGGGAGCTCCCAGAGACTGAGCCACCAACCAAAGAGCATAGACAGCCTGGTCCAAGGCCCATGACACATGTGTGACAAAGGGCTGCCTTGTTTGGCCTCAGTGGGAAAGGATGTGCCTAATCTTGCAGAGACTTGATGCCTCAGGGTACAGGAATACCAAGGGGAGCAAGCACCCTCTCAGAGACAAAGGGGAGGAGATATGGGGGACATAGAAGGGGAGCAACATGTGGGTTGTAAATGAATAAAATAATTAACTAATAAAAAATAAATTATTTTATATTTATTTTTTTTAAAGAAAAGGAAAAAGATAATATTTAATCAGAGGTTAAGGAGGAAGAGCTAACCCATGATGGTCAGATGTACCACAACAAAACCGTTTAGTATGATATTCACAGTAGAGGATTCAGGTCAGTGCCTGGCCCTTCTTTATTTATGAATAGAGTCTGCTCTTGCTTTTCACAGTTCACAGAAGTCACATTCTATAAAGTTCCAGCAAACAGTGAATCAATACCTGACTCTATTTTACATTTCTTTCCGTTCAAAGGCAGTTTAACATATATCATTGATTTGGTTCTATTACACTCAAGCACAACGGCATGCTTCAGTGGAGCTTTTCTAACAGGCAAAGATTGTTGGAGCATGCCAAAGCCTTCTCACACGAAGGAACACTAGGCAGAACACTTCACCATGGCACAGGGGAACTGTGTTAAATGGTAAACTTGAGAGGAGGAAAGGCTCGATGAAGAGGCTAAAGGAAGGACACTTACCTCTCCAATCCACAGTCATAAACAGCAAAGCAGACTGCTGCCCTCTTCCATGTCAGCAAAATACTTAAAGTTGGGTAATTCAAGTTATGTTGCCACATTGACTACATGCATAAATTATCAGGATGATGGCATAAGTATTGACTCAGAGTTTACAAACAAATGCTATCTGGATGAAAACTTGCAAATGTAGAACCTGGGAGTAAGGAGACTGACCATGCAAAGGAAGGGTTGAACCTTATAAGAGAGTTGAAAGGTTATCCTGAATTCTCTTGGTAGTTGATGTTTTTTTGGTTGTTTTGCTTTGTTTTGTTTTGTTGGTTTGTTGTTGTTGTTGTTGCTGCTGTTGTTGTTGTTGCTGCTGTTATTGTTTGCTTTTGTTTTGGTTTTGTTTGAGGGCTATTTTATTTTGGAAAATTTAAGTGCTTAAATAGATGGTAGCTAAATCTGTTCGGGGTGTGCGTGTGGGTCAAGAAAATAATATAAACTAGTGAAGATGAGCAGAGACCAGTCTGTGATTCCCACCAATCTCCTGGCCCCACTCTTCAGCTGCATGAAGAATTTTGTTACTGTGAACTGATTTTTGTGCTTAAGTGGTCATTGTTCCTCTGTCAACTTTCTCCTGCAGAAAATCCTTTGTTGTTACTTCACTAATAGTTCTTTTACATTCCTTCAAAGCCCTCTTGGGGAATACCCTTCTGTTCTATATCTAAGTGTTTCCTTTTTAATTAAAACAAATCTAGAAGAATATACCTTACCTCCCTTCCATAAAGGTAAGACCAAATTTAGAACTATTAGACCATATCTTGTTACTTGTCAAAAGAAAGACATTTGGTCTTTTTATGAGTTATATGCTGATAATAGGTAGCTTCTTTGGTTCCCTTTTTATCTTTCATTTTAGGGATTTGAAAGAGAAGACCAGTTGCTCCCACAGACTAAGCACTCGCATCTGGTGGACTAGAAAAGGACCTTCCTCCATGTTCTCCCTGTGTGGTACCTAGAACAAAAGCCCACATGCTAGTAACCAGATGCTCGCAGAGAATTAGAAACCCTGAAATAATGCACAGTCATGCCCTCTAGGAAGGATGCATCAGTGCGGACTGACTTGCTGTCTACATTAAATCTCACTTGGCAATTTACAGCCTGTCATTTCCTCACTGAGTGGGAGGAATTCTTCACATGTTATCAATGAAAGTGCAATATAATTTAAAATGTTCTGCTCTCCCGACCTCTGGATTCAGTTTCTCCTGAAGGAAAATCATGATGCCTAAGTAAAGCAAATTGCCATAAAATAGATTCCACATCAATGTGACTGGTAGCAAGGATGATAGAAAGAAAGGGGGAAGGATGAAAGGTACGAGGGCAAACAGAAGAAATGGCACCGGTCTTTTCACATTCTGCTGAGAACAGTAAGGCATGCCAGTATATAACCATTAGGTTATTCACAAGCCAGGAATGACGTAAGGGCTTAGAGGCTGCCTCCAGGTGACAATGTGTTTCAATTAAGATCGAGAAACAATTCAGGTGTCTGATTTTGTGGTTACATCAAATTCTGTTACATAAAAATCCCACTAAAATAACAAGTAATGGTAAAGGAATAATTTTATAAAGCTGTGCAAAATCAAATCAGAGCCAATAACAAAGCTTTGATGAGTGACAGAATAAACTGAATGGATCAACACTGAGAAAGGTAAATCTGAAGAATATGATAAGAAGACCCAGGACTTACCAGAGTAAGGAATAGTGCTAGGTTTAGACGGTAATTCTCTATCTAATTCCATACATTCAATCCTTTACTCTTACTGCCTCATAAACATTGGGGGAAAACTGCAACCACCATTTTAACAAGTCTCTAAAAAGAAGATTGCAGGATTATTTTCTAGAATCTTTAAGACAAGAATCTACCAAACTTAGACTAGAGAACAGTGATCATGAGTATAATGCAACTGAGTATGTACTTACAAATCACTTCTGCTACAGATGTATCAAAATAACCTTATACAGACAACGTAAGGCAAGAAGGAGTCCTTCCGACTCACACATTGAGTCAGAGTATAATCCATCATGTCAGGGACAGCAGGCAGCAGGCATGTGAATCTGTTATTCATGTTGCATCCAGAGTTGCAAAGCTGAGGTGAAAGCCAGTACTCAGCTCGAATTCTCTGTTTTATTCAATGTACAACCCAAGTCCATTGGATACTGTAATGTATAAAAGGTGGGTCTTCTCATCTCAATTAAGCTTTTGGAACCACCCTCATAAATTTCAGGCATATTTCCATCATGCCTTTAAAGTCAGTCAAGCTGCCAATGAAGAGTAACCATCTTAAACCCAATCCTTATCAGCTTGACAGTTAAACACACTATTGCAAACTATACCATTCCACTCCTTATGCCCCATTTTATCCTCGTAATTCAAAATTCTCCATAGTCTTTGATCACCACAAGAGTGTTCGAAAGATCCTAAGTCTCTTCTGTAACTGAATACAAACTCTTAAGTGTAAACCTATTTTAAAAATTCAAAAATACAGTGGGACAGATGAAGCATAGTGTTATTAGGTATTATGTGGGTTCCAATGACCAAAGACATCCCCACTCCATCTGCTCCCTCCAGCACTCAGAAACTGGTTCCATTACATACCCGAAAGCTGTCTCTGGTAGATGTCACATAGTCTTATCATCTCATATACTTGTATCTCTATTATAACTTAGTCTGAACCTTCTCATCTTCTTAGAGCTTCCTTTCAGGTAGTTTGATCTACCATGCATAGCCCTCTAGGACCTGTTCCCATGGTTGATTAGACACTTCACACTTGTGTTCTCTTTAATGACTTTTTGAATTGTGATTGCTTCTTTTTCACCCCCTTTTTAATTTTCTATTGAGTAAATTTATTTTACTCATAATAGCCAGAAACTGGAAACAACCCATTTGTCCCTCAACCAACGAGTGGATACAGAAAATGTGCTTTATTTACACAATGGAATTCTATACTACTATTAAAAACAAGGACATCATAGATTTTGCAGGCAAATGGATGGAACTAAAAGATATCATCCCAAGTGAGGTAACGCAGACCCAAAAGAACAGTTATGGTATGTACTCACTGTAAGTAGATGTTAGCTCTGAAGAACAGAATGCCATGATATACCCCACAAACTATAAGAACTTAGACAAGAAGGAAGGCCCAAACAAGGATCACATTTAGAAGGGAAAGAAAAATAGTCATATGAGAATGAGGGAAGAAAGGAACTGTGTGAGACGTGGGGGAGGGGAATGGAGAGGCAGGATTAGGTGAGGGGAGAGACCAGAGGGCCAGGAGAATGAAGGGAAACCTGCAACCAAGGTGGGGGATATCTCTAGGAAGTCCCAGAGACCTGGGATAGGGGAGGCTCCCAGTAGTCAATGCTGGTGACCTTAGCCAAGATTCATAACGGTAGGGACATGGAACCTGAAGAGGTTACCTCCTGTAGCCTGGCAGAACCCCCAGTGGAGGGATAGAGACATCAACCCACCCATAAAACTTTCCAACCAAAATTTTTCTGTCTAAAAGAAATGCAAGGACAGACCAGAAACTGAAGAAAAGGCCAACTACTAAGTGGCCCAACTTGAAACCCATTCCATGAGCAAGCCCCAGTCCATGACAGTATTAATGATTCTCTATTATGCTTGCAGACCAGAGCCTAACATTATTCCTCTGGGAGTCTCTACCCAGCAGCATACTGAAACAGATTCAGAAACCCACAACCAAACTTAGACAGTTTGTTAGTCAGTGTCAGTTATGGAAGAGTTGGGGGAAGGATTGAAGCCCCTGAAGTAGATGGGAATCCCATAAGAAGACCACCAGAGTCAACATACCTGGACTCCTGGAAGCTCTCAAAATCTGAGCTACCAACCAAAGAATACACATGGGCTAGAATAAGGCCCCTGGCACATATGTGGCAGAAAGGCAACTCAGTATTAATGGCTGCCTTGTCTTGCCTCAGAGGGAGAGGATTGCCTAATCTGGCAGAGACTTGATGTACCAGGGTAGGAAATACAGAGGGGCCTCACTCTCTCAGAGGAGAAGAGAAGTGGGGATGGGGAGAGGGACTCTGTGAGGGAGGCACTGGGAAGGAAATCAGAGTTTGTGTTGTAAATAAATAAATGAAAGAAAGATCTTTGTTTCTCTCTAACACCTCTCAAGCTGAGCATTCAGTAAGTAAATTTCTCTCAGCATCATATTCTCATAACATTCTACCAGAATGGCCCATTGAGGTCTGCATACAACATTCTCATGTTCTCTACCCTTCAGCACTTCATTCCTGTATGTTCCCGTCACAACCCAGTAGAATAGTAGTGCTATAGAGTGTATCAATTCATTAAAAAGACAGTCTAAAATTATGAAGATTGTAGAGCAAAATACACAATAGATTATATCCAGTGCACCAATGTGAAATTGAATCTCACCAGAAATAGGAAATGAAAGATTACATATGTCTTCATAGAGGAGAAGATAGCAACGACAGCTAAGTTCTCTGTTTCAAAGTAGTCAGTACTGCTGAAATTTAAAAGGAAAGAACACTAAAATAGTCAAATGTCTATGGCATTTAGTGTGAGGGAGAAAGGCACAGAAGCCCAAGAGCTGCTATTGTATTTAAGGTATATAAAGCATAGAACAGGTATCATGTAAGATGTAATACATAACATATAACAAATAGCACATAACATGTAAGATATAACATATTACATATAACATATAGCATGTAACATGTAACATATGATATATAACATACATATTCTATAAAGCTGTCTTTGCTTCACATTCAAGATTAGTGCTGTGCTGAGTACTCCTCAGAAAGGTATCTTATAGCTGTGTCGTAGTTGTGTAGACACTCATAAATGGTCGACATGTCACGAACAAGTGATAGTGGAGTGTCTGTCCTGGACAAGACAGCTGTATCATCTCCTTCAAGTCACAGGACATTTGTTTGATAATAAGATGATAGCAAGGTAATAAAATTATTTGATAATAAGAGATAATACAAACTATGGAAAAGCCAGAGTATAGAAGATGTGCAGTAGCTAAAACTTATTATGTGAATGTGTGAAATTGTCAAAATAAATTTTAATGTTTAAAAAATTCTTTGGGAAAAAATAAATTGCTTCAAAATTAGTGCATCTTGAAAAGAGAGAAGTGAGAAAAGGGTTGGAGATCACTGTCTTAGTACCAGGGTGGATTTAGTGACTCTGAGCCTGGAACTTACTATGGCTAGAGAGATAGCTGATGGTTCAGTGAGTAAGAACACTTGCTGTGCTTCGAGAGGACTTGACTGTAGTTCCCAACACCCATGCTGGGCAGTTCAGAGCCATTTGCAAATCCATCACTAAGAGATCCCATGTTCTCTTCTGGCTGATGCTGACACCTACACACAAGTGACATACATTTAGTCACATACATAGTCATAGATAAAAATAAGTCTATTTTTAAAACCTAGAACTTATTTAACTTATAAAATGTAAGCGAAATGTCCAAAAAAAAAAAAAAAAGTTTAAGAGGCTGAAGGCACTTGCTGCTGTTCCAAAGAACTGGAGCTTGGGTCCTAGAACCTACATCAGGTAATTCCATTTCTGAGAAATTCAGTGGCCTCTGCTGACCTCCTTGGGCAATAGGCATGTAAGTGGTGAGCATATACACAATGAGTCAACACACACACACACACACACACACACACACACACTAAAATAAATGCATTGTTGAAAAAATCTTTTAAGCGCACACTAGATCACTAGATCACAAGGAGGCAGACATGGTTTTGACTGACTCTGATGTAGCTAAGAAAGGCTGTGGGAAAGCATCCAGCAGGGGTGAAGGAACTGCTGAAGCAGAAGGGAGACTTAATAGATCAACAGGCTTGAGAGACCAAGGCTTACAGAAGAGCCTATCTTTGTGAAATATGAGAGACATAATCTCTTTAGAAAGAAGAGCAGAGAAGTCAAAGGACATCTTACCATGTAGCAGGACTTGCTCTGAAATGACCAAGACTCAGGCGAGCCAAGGATGAGATGTCCAACACCAGGAAGGACTCAAAGGCTGTGCCAGAGCTGTCTTGTCATGAGGCTCAGACCTATCTACATCATTCTTCAAGTTCTAGACATACACATACAAGTTTCAACTTCTCATATAATTCACTCATATAAAATAAATATGTGAATCAGAGAGTGGTGGTGAATGACTTTGATCCCAGCTTTCAGAAGGCAGAAACAGTTGGATCTGAGTCCCAGGCAAGCCTGCTCGGCAGAGCAAGCTACAGAGCAGACAGAGCTACACAGAGAAACCCTGTAGTGGGAAAAAAACATAAATAAATAAATAATAGAAAATAAGTGAACATACTCAATTTGTTCTTTCATTTATCTGACTTGTACTATAAATCTAGATGTAAGTTGAAAGTATTCACTGTTCAATATAATAACTGGAAGAAATTATTCTGAGAAAGCCAATCAAGAGCTAATTGACTACACAAGAAGTCCTTGGATTTTTATTTGGTAATTGCATTCATATCTATTAATCTTCAGCCTTAATCAGACTGGAGAAATCATCAATAGGCAAGCAGAAAAGAGATCGTCAAATCTATGCATCAACTAAAATGATTTCAGAAAGGTTCTCGACTTTAACAAAATGTCTTAGGATGTAAAAATGAACATTGAAGATGTCATTATTTGAAATGCTAATTTTAAATTTTCTGCTTTTAACAACCCACTTGAGTTCTTAAAAAAGCCATTTACTGAGAAAGAAAACCTTGTGCACTCCTTGAAGTAAATGTTTATGGATTATGCATGTGAATTATGCTAGCTGCATATCCATTTATACCTGAATGCAAAGCAAATGTGACCAATCTTATGAATATGGCAGGATTCCCATAAACCCCAGAAACCACATTAGCCAAGCAGCAAGAACACAGTAAATAGGCTTCCTAACAGGACAGTTAGTCTCAAGGAAGGTCAGAGTGACCTTGTCAATTGCTAAGTCTGTAAACAGCTAATTACTGGATTCACAAAGCAAAGGGACTCCACGATCTGCCTGAGTCAGAAATGTATTAGCACAAAGGAAAATGTGTTCCTTTCTCACATGGTCATTCCCTGCAGTCCCTGCTCCTGAAGCTATCAACATCTTAAGTGACAGCCAGAGGAAAAGGATCGCCCCTGCTAAATACCTCCTAGTGGCATTTTTCAGATCTAATTACAGAGCCCGGTGTCTCATCAATACTAAATACAGTGGGGATTCCTGCCAGACAGAAATTACTAAGGACCATTTTAATTAATGTGTGTGACTCTAACAGGGATTAACTGCATGCTTCACTCAGAACTCTGCATTGAGAGTAGTTGGAACACTGAGAAGGTCACACATCCAAATCCCACGGATAGAGTTGTCCCCAGAAAGAGGTGCATTCTTTCTTGACAAAGGCTTCCCTCCACCTCATCTAACTCTGTAGAAATGGAGGGATAAACATCTAGAGATAGATATTCAGTGAGGCCCACCAATGGGAGGATTGATACTAACCATACAGATAATGATGTGTCTAATTTCTGTGTCTAAAAGCAGAAAGCAACATAGAGAAATCCAGAAAGTAACTGGAGACAAAAGGTACATAATACAATAAGAAGCAAGCATGAGGAGCTGAGAGATGTGGCGTGGTCAGTAGAATGTTTGCCTAACATGCATGGAAGCCATGGGTTTAATTCCCAGTTCTTCAAAAATCAGGATTGATGGTACACACAAGATTTAGAGAAATGGGATGAGGAATTCTGGGCTGAATCTGCTATATCGTGACCATGAAGATAGCCTGGGATACAGGAGACTCAAATCAAAAGAAAGAAAAGGAAAGGAAATTAAGGAAAAGGAAAGGAAAAGAAAGTCAGCAAGAAGTAGCTAAAGATGATGATGACCCTAGTCCTATTCCACCATTACCTCTTTCAAATTTTTTTCTTCTTTAATCAAGCCAAAATGGGGGAATGGTAGCATTTTGTCTAAGCTCTGCCCACAGTTACCTAGCAACAGCCAGGTGAGCCTACCTCACTATAAAAGGGGCTGCTTACCCTCTCTGCTCTCTCTTGCTCTTGACTTCCTGCTCCCTCTCTGTCCTTTTGTCCCTTCTCCCTCACTCCTCATTCCCTTCCCCTCTCTCTCCATGTGCACATTACTGGCCTTTACTCCTCTACTCCATCTCTGCCTTTTTCTATCTCTACTACCCTCTCAACTCCCCTCACCATGCCCTGAATGAACTCTATTCTATATTATACTGTCCTGTTGCTAGTCCCTCAGGGGAAAGAGATGCCCTTGGACCAGCAGAGGTACCCCTTTCCCCCATACCTTATCACATACCCACCAAACATATTCCTTCTCCCTCTACCTTTTTACAAACACAACACTTGTGGTGCTGGATTACGCCATGTCATCTGGGCTCTGTGTCATTCGTTATTGAAGACCTCCTTTGAGGCAAGTAGGCTGTAGTGTGTGGGTGGTATCTGGTCACTGATCTGGCCTGGGTAGGAAGTGGGCTAAAATAAGAGTGAAGCTCAGGGGTGGAGATGGGAAAGGTAGGTCCCTTATCAGGTGGGCTCTGTGTTTGTCCTAGCAGGTGTGGATATTTGGGTGAGATTCTCACCTGTGTCTTTGATTACTGAGGACCTCCTGGGAGGCAGGCAGTCTGTAGGTGTGGGCAGGTATCTGGCCATTGATCTCACATCAAACTCTTTACAGAACTCAAATTTCATCATGAAAATACAGAAAGATTTAAAGTGACAGGCTAGTTAATGTTAATTCACGCTAACACATTAGTGATTTCAGAACAAAGACTATTGTCAGAGTCCAATGGGGACTTTACCTGTATAAAGAGGTTTGTTCTGTATGTAGACACAATGCTACATGTGTATGCATCCAAATCAAAGTTTTTTTTGTTTTTTTTTTTTGTTTTTGTTTTTTTTTTTTTTTTTTTTAAAAAACCAAATAGGTGCTGGGGAGAAGGCTCAGTCGTAGAAAGCATTTGCTGTATAAACATGAAGACTTGAATTTAGATTTGCAGCACCCATGTTAGAAGCCCAGATATGGACAGGGACACACACACACACACACACACACAGAGAGAGAGAGAGAGAGAGAGAGAGAGAGAGAGTGAGTGTCAGGAGGATAAGTAGAATTAGTGGCCAAGTAGTCTAATTGGAATGGCGAGCTCTAGCCTTAATAAGAGACCCAGTTTTTAGAAACAAAGTTGGAGAATAACACAGTAGGACAATCCTCCTCCTCTGGCCCTTGGTTATGCATACCATGTACACATAACATACCACACATTGTCAACACCAACACATTAAATTTTTTAAAAATCCAAGTACACTGAGTAAAAGTTGAGAGAAATAAAAGAAATATTTGCATGCAAAAATATCTGACTTTAATACATAGGTCATATCTTTTAGAAAAGCAGTAATTATTAATTGGTTACAAACAATTCTAGGCACAAACCTCAGGCCTATGTAGGAGACCTGAGTTTCACAATTCTTGGGAAAAAGAAGTAATTGACCCAGGCAAGAGATTTCTGCTGGCCTAAGATGGTACTTGTTCCTCAAAACAAAATTAGAAATAGAGGTTCAATTCTGAACTTCAGACACATAGAGAAGAAGTACAACACCTCAATTCTTCCATGACTTAGGCCTCTACAACATTGTAATGTCTCCACAGAAAAGAAGAAATGAGGCTTGAATTTAAATACATATGTTTATAAATACACATACATATATAATACATGTAAATTTATATATAACACATATAAATATACATAGTACATATAAATTACCACGCATGTAAATTATATATATACTATAAATATATGGAATATATAAATATATATACTGTAAATATATGGAATATATATATTCTAGAAAAATATATCTCAGCAGTTTAGAAGACTGGCTGATCTTCCATAATATACAAATTCAATTTCCACAACCCATGTAGAGCAGGTTATAACCCACATAACAGGAGCTCCAGGTGATCCAGTGCCCTCTTCTAGCCTCCAGGTGCATCTGAATACATGTATACATACACAAATACGCATACACATGCATGCACACACACACACACACACACACACACACACACACACACGCACACGCACACAAATAAACAAACATAAATAAATAAAGTTGTAAAAAAAAGTAACCTTAAAAAAATCTTACCATACAAACTAACATATGTGCAAGTTCCTATCCAGAAAAAAAAAAAAAAAACAACAACAACAACAAAAACAGCATGGATGAAAGAATAGAGCAGTCTTCTCTCTCCAAAAGACTTAGAACATAGGAACAGTTGATAAAGAAAAACTTCCAGACAAAAAGTTGAAAAAATAGTCACAATTATATTCAAACAACTTATAGGAAACATAAATACACACAAGACAACAAAAACAATGCGATGAAGGAAATAAAGAGGTCAAGACAGTAAAGTAAAATTCAACAATGACACAGGATTGTAGAAAAAAAAAAAAACTCAAAACAAAATTACTTTTGAGCTTCCGGGTTTATCTGTACCTGGAGCTGACCCTGTGCTCTGTTCCCAGATCCCGCTGAGAGAGAGCTGGATTCTCAGACGTGCTGACACTCTTGAGAGCACAAGTGAGACTACTATTTCTGCTCACATTCCTGGCCCAAGAGGAACCCACCTGGAGCCTTATGGACACAGGAACTGAGGAGCAGTCTGGGACAGGATCCTTCCGGTTTCTGCCTGTTCCCAGAGCTGACCCTATGTCACAGTTCTCTGTACCCAGATCCTGCTGCGAGAAAGCCGGTCTCCAAGAGTGCTGACACACCTGAGAGCACAGGTGAGACCACCACTTCTGCTCTGAGCGACCCACCCAGAGCCCTCAGGACACCAGAATTGAGGAGTAGTCTGGGATAAGATCCTTCTGGTTTCAGCTTACACCCAGAGCAGAACCTGTGCCACAGCTCTCTGTACTCAGATCCCCCTAGGAGAGAGCTGGTCTCCTAGTAGTGCTGACACATAGGAGTACAGGAGGTCAAGACACTGTCACAGACAGCAAAAACAGCTAACACCTGAGCTAAGCAGATGGTAAGAGGAAAGCACAAGAACCTAAGGAACAGAAACCAAGGCCACCTGGCATGATCAGAACCCAGTTCCCCCACTACAGCAAGCCCTGGATACCCCAACACACCAGAAAAACAAGATTTTGATTTAAAATCAGAACTCATAATGATGTTAGGGAACTTTAAAAAGACATAAATAACTCCTTTAAAGAAATAGATACAATTCACATACCACATGAAGCTCAAGAAGAAGGATAACCAAATGCCTCAGTCCTTCTTAAAAGGGGGAACACAAATATTCATAGGAGGGGGATATGGAGACAAAGTTTGGAGCAGAGATTGAAGGAATGGACATTCAAAGCCTGCCCAACATGTGGCCAGTATATATACAGCCACCAAACTAGATAAGATTGATGAAGCTAAGAAGTACATGCTGACAGGAACTGGATATATATATATATATCCTGAAAGGCACCGCCAGAGCATGTCAAATACAGAGGTGAATGCTAGCAGCAAACCATTGAATTGAGAACGGGATCTCTGTTGGAGGGATTAGAGAAAGGATTGAGAGAGCTGAAGGGGTTTGCAACCCCATAAGAACAGCAATGCCAACCAGCCAGAACTCCCAGGGACTAAACCACTACCAAAAGATTATACATGAGCTGACCCATGACTCCAGCTGCATATGTAGCAGAAGATGGCCTTGTTGGGGCACCAATGGAAGGAGAAGCTCTTGGTCCAGCCAAGGTTGGAATCCCAGTGTAGGGGAATGTCAGGGGAGGAAAGGGGGTGTAGATGGGGAGGGAACACCCTTGTAGAAGAAGGGGAGGAGGATAGGATAGGGGGCTTATCTGGGAAACCTGGAAAGGGAATAACATTTGAAATTTAAATAAAACAATCCAATAAAAAAAAAGAAATAGAGGACAACACAGGTAAACAGGTAGAAGCCATTAAAGAGGAAACAACAACAACAAAAATAAAATCAACCAAACAGGTGAAGGAATTGAACAAAGCCATCCTGGATCTTAAATGGAAATAGAAACAATAAAGAAATCACAAAGGGAGACAACCCTGGAGATAGAAAACCTAGGGAAGAGATCAGGAGACACAGACACAAGCATTACCAACAGAATACAAGAGATAGAAGAGAAAATCTCAGGGCTCCTAACCCAAAACATCTAAGAAATAAAGGAAACAATGAGAAAATGAAACCTACGGATGATAGGTATAGAAGGGAGTCAAGATTCCCAACTTAAAGGGCTAGAAAATATCTTTTATTTATAGAAAAAAATTTTTATTTATAGAAGAAAATTTTCCTAATCTAAAGAAAGAGATGGCCATGAACATTCATGAAGCCTACAGAACTCCAAATAGATTGGACCAGAAAAGAAATTCATCTTTTACATAATAGTCAAAACACCAAATGCAAAAAACAAAGGAAAAATATTAAGAGCAGTAAGGGAAAAAGATCAAGAAACATGTAAAAGCAGACCTATCAGAATTACACCAGACCTCTCACCAGAGACTATGAAAGCTAGAAGATCCTGGAAGGATGTCACACAGATCTAAGAGAACACAAATGCTAGCCCAGGCTACTATATCGAGCAAAATTCTCAATGAGCATAGATGGAGAAACCAAGATATCCCATGACAAAACCAAATTTACACAATATCTTTCTACAAATCCAGCCCTACAAAAGGAGGGCAACTACACCCTAGAAAAATCAAACAAACAATCTTACTTCAACTAACCCAAAAGAAGAGAGACACATAAATATACTTCTAACAGTAACAACAAAAATAACAGTAAACAACAATCATTGGCCCCTAATATCTCTCAACATCAATGGACTCAATTCTACAATAAAAAGACATAGACTAGAAGATTGGATATGCAAAGAGGACCCCGCATTTTGCTGCATAAAGGAAACACACCTCAGTGACAAACACAGAAGCTATACCTCAGAATAAAAGGCTGGAAAACAATTGTCTAAACAAATGGTCCCAAGAAACAAGCTAGAGTAGCCATCTAATATCAAATAAAATCAACTTTCAACCAAAAGTTATCAAAAATATAAGGAAAAGCAATTCATATTTATCAAAGGAAAAATCAACCAAGATGAACTCACAATCCTGATTATCTATGTTCCAATTGCAAGGATGCCTACATTTATAAAAGACTATGAAAGCTAGACTAAAGCTCAAAGCAAACATTGTACCTCACACAATAATAGTGGGAGATTTCAGTACCCTATTCTCATCAATGCACAGATCATGGAAACAAAAACTAAACAGACAGTGATACTAACAGAAGTTATGAACCGAATGGATTTAACCAATATCCATAGAACATTTCATCCTAAAACAAAAGAATATACTTTCTCTTCAGCACCTCAAGGTACCTTCTCCAAAATTGACCATATAATCTGTCACAAAACAGGCCTCAACAGATATAAGAAAATTGAAATAATCCAATGCATCCTATCAGATCACCATAGACTAAGATTGGTCTTCAATAACAACAAAGCAAAAGAAAGCCCACATACACGTGGAATCTGAATAATTCTCTACTCAATGATAACTTGGTCAAGGACAAAAGAAAGAAAGAAATTAAAGACTTTTTAGAATTTAATGAAAATGAAGATACAACATACCCAGACTTATGGAACACAATGAAAGCTGTGCTAAGAGGAAAACCCATAGCTCTGAGTGTCTCCAAAAAGAAACTGGAGAGAGCATACACTATCAGCTTGACAGCACACCTAAAATCTCTAGAACAAAAAGAAACAAATACACCCAATAGGAGTAAATGGCAGGAAATCATCAAACTCAGGGCTGAAATCAACCAAGTAAAAACAAAAAGAACTATACAAAGAATCACCAAAACCAGGAGCTGGTTCTTTGAGAAAATCAGCAAGATAGATAAACCGTAAGCCAGACTAACCAGAGGGTACAGGAATTAAAAGGGAGATATATCAAAAGATATTGAGAAAATTCAAAAAAATCACACCCAGAATACAGCAAATACATAGGCGAATGCCAGCAGCAAACCACTGATCTGAGAATGGGACCCCCGTTGAAGGAATCAAAGAAAGGACTGAAAGAGCTTGAAGGGGCTTGAGACCCCATATGAACAACAATGACAACCAACCAGAGCTTCCAGGGACCAAGCCACTACCCAAAGACTATACATGGACTGACCCTGGGCTCCAACCTCATAGGTAGCAATAAATAGCCTAGTAAGGGCACCAGTGGAAGGGGAAGTCCTTGGTCCTGCCAAGACTGAACCCCCAGTGAATGTGATTGTTGGGAGGAGGGTGGTAATGGGGGGAGGATGGGGAGGGGAGCACCCATGTAGAAGGGGAGGGGGAGGGGGAGGGGCTAGGGGTATGTTGGCCTGGAAACCGGGAAAGGGAATAACAATTGAAATGTAAATAAGAAATACTCAAGTTAATAAAGATGGAAAACAAAAGAGTGAGAGTAATTTTTTTATATTCCTTTAACAGTTTTAAGGATAGTAAAAGAGCAGGATATCATTCGGAAACTTCTTTCAAAGAACAATGATAAATATAGGAAATAATGTCCTATAAATTACATTATTATTATGTCACAAATGTCACTCTTCTGTCAATAAAAGCCAATATAAAAATATTGGTCAACTTTAGTCAGTTACTAAACCATGAGCCAAAGGGCAAGCATGAGCTGGCCTAGGCCCCTGGCACATATATAGCAGATGCGTGGCTTGGACCCCCAACCACTAGAGTGGGGGCTGCCCCTAAATCTGTTGCCTGCCTATGGATCCTGTTCACCTAACTGGGTCACTTTGTCTGGCCTCAGTGAGAGAGGCTGTATTGAATTGATGTGCTCAGATGGGTAGGGTGTTACCCAGGCGACTCCCCCGTCTCAGATAAGGATGGGAGGGGTATACAGGGGCAGGATCGAAGAAGCAATAAAAATATAATTATCTTAAAAACCGTGAAAAGCCAATGTAATAATAACAGTTGTAAGTAACTGTGTATAGGTAATTTATGTATTTTTTGAAAAGTATTTAAATTGCTAATATTTAATTTCAAAAACTCCGGAGCATAAAAGGCATAAAGAAAAATTTATTTCTAAGTGACCCATATCCACTTGATTTTAAGTTTTATATAGAAACATTTGCTTCTCTGGCTGTTTGCTTGTTTGTTTGTTTGTTTGTTTTCCATATAAAGATGAGGTTACTACTACATAGTATATGGACATTGGGTTGCAACAAAAAAATAATCCTATGCTGTTTATTTAAATGCATCACCAATAGTGATTTTAACTGTCTGTCTCTCTGTCTGTCTGTCTCTGTCTGTCTCTGTCTGTCTCTGTCTGTGTCTCTCTCTGTCTCTCTGTCTCTGTCTCTGTCTCTGTCTCTGTCTCTGTCTCTGTCTCTCTCTCTCTCTCTCTCTCTCTCTCTCTCTCGATGTTTTCTCATTGAATAACTCACTTCTTATTTGGACTAGGTAAGATTTTGAAAAATGCCCACTCTATACCTTACTTTTTTTTTTTTTTAATACTTCTAGCATTTGTGCTTGATCCCTGAATTCAGTCCTTGAAACATCTTCATTTAAATTGCCTGTCACTTGGAAACTACCAAATGAGAGTTACAGCAAGAAATGTTCAGGGTGAGGCCTTGGCTCTTCGATTGATTCACTTACCCAAGGACCTCACATCTAGTAACAGAGAAGAATAAGTTATAAACATATAAAATAAATCCAGTCTTTTCCTAGTCTCCTTGCCACAGGACACACTGTTAAAAACCCCCGCTGCTGAGGCTTGCAACGGTTGCTCCATAAGCATCTTTGGGTTTAAAGAAATACATTAGCAATTTTACAGGAGCAACTTTGGATGATAATACAGACACCTAGTGCCTCTGATTCTTCGGAGTCCAAAGCTATGCTCCGCCAGTACCGCAGGCAATTTGCTGTAAAATATACATCACCATTACCTCACCCAAGGAACAGTTTACCAATTTACATTATGCCCTTGCCTTCTACAGCTCTGCGAGTTCATGACACGCTATCTCATTTTCAGAAGTCAGTATTTCTTGCTGAGAAAAATGTCCTATGATCTCACAGGAGTAGGCGGGTGTTGGTGGGAGAAAAAAAGAGCTGGAAGCTGGTAATTAACAACGCTGGTGATGATCCTAATGAGAGGGATGAGGAGAGAGCTAACTACATCTGAGCACCAAGATGTGCTAAGGAATTGTGCTAAATAATTACATATTTTATACTACTTATTTATGAGGACATTAATCACAGATATTAGTTGCCTACTGTATAGAGGATTCAGGAGGACTAAGCAGGGAGACAGCCAGTCCATTTAAAGCTGAGGGAAAGATGGCCACTCCTGATCTCTCCTTTATCAGCCACTGATTGTCACTGATATGGGGGATCTGATCTTGCTGTGCATGCTGGGACATACGAACCTCTTTTACAGAAATTAGGAGATTGTTATACTGAGGTTATTTCATTTTCTTTTGTGATCTTCTATTTGGAAAAGATCAGCATACTTCAGCTTAAACAGAAGTATTGGTAGGCATTTGTATTTACAGGCTTTTAAAGGTAGAAGGAACTTAAATATCATCTGTTCAGTCATTTCCCAAGCTTATATTTTCCATTCCTTAGTGTTAAGTCCTACATAAAATGTTAAAGCCTATGAAACTGTTACTTGTCTAGCCTGCCACTCAGTGCTGTTACTAATGCCATAAGGAAACTTGCTTATATGCTATTAATACTGTAGTTAGGATATACTCTACGCTTTGATGTTCTTAGAAACCAAACGCAACAGAAGGCAGTTAGAACTGCTCTGTGTAGTTGGACTTGAACCGACCACTTTGTAGCACTTCTTGCACCTGTATATGAGCTTTTACGGTATTTGCTTTTATAAACTCTCTCTGGGATGGACCTCAAACTAAGAAAGATACCTTCACCTATTTAGAGGAAGTCTTTTTTTCTGAGGAGGGGTTGATTAAAAGTTTAAGTTCCCAAGACTTCCCTGGGAATTGACATCCTACTTGGCAGAAAAAAACATGTATGTATATAACTGACATCTTGTTTGACAAGTGAAGACAGGAAAGTTAGAGAAGGAAAGTCCCTTGTCACCACTGAATACCCCCAACCAATGGGAATGGGATAAAAGTACAACAAAGACATGTTCCTAAGGAAATCACCTATCTCTGAATCCTGATTGGTCTAAAACCTTGGCTGGCACAAGTGTTTGTAGATCTCAGGCTTCAAAATCCCTATAGGATCTTGACTTAATGTCACAGCCAGCTCCCAAGTCTGTCCTTTGGCCCTAATGAATCAGTCTTGGGGTGTGGCACTCAATAAGTCATCCTTATGAGACTGAGATTGGTGTTTGAGTGGCTTGAGCTTTGATTCCTAGAAACCCATGTCTAGCTGCTGTAAAAAGACTGGCAATTTGACAACACCATCATTTAGAAAACAGCCTCAACATATTTTCCATCAGAACCTAGGATTTCCCAAGCCACAAGTTTTAATCATGTTTAAATTTAGTCCTGGATGGACTTGAACTCTTAATCTATAGCTGGTCTTGAACTAATAGACATCTGCTTTCCTTTGCCTCCTAAGTTCTATGCTTAAAATCTTGTAACATGCCTATAAACAGCTACGTTTATACCCATGTATTTGTGATGCTTTCACCATTGCACAGAGAAGCTTCTTTTGCAAAGGGGTAATAACCCAGATGTACATGTGAGTAGGACATCTGGGTCAACCACTCTCAATGCTCAAAGGAATTGGAAGGAGTATATAAGAGAAGGAAGATGGTAAGGATTGCTATGAAGTGCTGTTTGGACAGTGCGTGACTGTTTCCCACATGAATTCAAAGAAAGTATGGCTATATCGATAAGATCTGCTCAAGATCATGCCAGTTAAACATTGCAGCACGAAGCTTGGTTGTAGCTCCAAGATCCCACTCCAAACTGGAGATCTATTCGAAGTTGATGGCTGCTCAGGGAAGGGTAGTCACTTCTCTTTAGGATTGTAATCATTGATAGATGTAGAGGAATTTTAATCCACCAATATGACTGCTCTGTCAATGATCTGTGATCATCCAAAGATATGATCCAGCCTGTATTCAGACATGCCTGGATTATAGTATGATCTAGCAAAAATACAGACACACCCTCTCTACATAATTGTAATCTCTAACAATGAAGGTAAGGTTATTTTGTGGAAGGAATCAGAAATGTTTTGAAATTCTAATTTAGGAGCAGACAAAGTGATGAAGAGAAAGAATCGACAGAATAAGTCACAGATAAAAATTACATCCAGTCATCCAATTCAAACTTGAGAACAGGAGAGGAATAGTAAACAGTGCTTAAGAGCAGAGCAGAATAGAGGGGGGGTGGGATGGTGGTGGTGGTGTGATACATGATGTATGTGGCAGTTTTACCAAGATGGAGACTTTTACAGAGACAGGTTACAGAGAGAACAAGCTAGACACAGAAGATCGAACTGGCCAGAGAATGAAAAAGAACCTAAAGATTAGAATATGTTGCCAAAGTTAGTGTGCTAGGAAGAGCGATTCAGTCAAATGCTGAAAAAAAATCCAGATTGAATTAGTCAGTTTGGAAGCATAGATTTTACAGAGGCTAGAAGCATCTGGGACTAGGTCTAAAGATAGTTAGAGCAGAGAAAGATAAGCTCTGGGCTCAGCCCAAGCCATTTATTTGGACAGCATATGTGAGTACAAGCTTGGGCATGGCTCTCATCTCCTCACTTCATCTGAGGAAATAAACACAACATTTACAAGTAGTTTCCCCATAACCCTGTGGATGGTACCAACCCTTGGCATATGGATAACACTAGTTAAATTCAACGGGTTAAAACAAATAAACAAATAAGCAAATGAAAAAAACAAATATAAAAGAGGAACATGAAATTGGGAGAGAGTTATGATGGAAGGTCCTGGGACAATTTAATTGGGGTATAGGGGTAGATATAATGAAGATACATTGCATAAATATATGGAGTATTCCAAGGACCTTAAAACTAGGGCTCCTGTAGCTTTGGTACAATGGTATCTGAAAGCACTATTACTCCAGTCTTTGAAACTCACCTGTCAGTGAGCATGGAGCTTCACAGCTATGAGGTAGAGGTAAGGGAGATAAAAAATAGAAAAATATCCTGATCCCCACTCCCCTGTTTTTTCTGGAGATAGAGAGTTTAAAGTTCAAGCTCATGTAGAAAGTGTATGATTATAGATGAAATGTTCAGGCTCAGGCTAAAGGGACATATGACCCTGTAAGTTTAGATTTTTCAAACCTTTAATTAGAGTTCATTAATGCTTCACCATCCCTTCTAGCCCACCTACCAGAGGTAGGGGAAAAGAAAGGCTAATAGGGAATGGTGATTGTGGACCTGGTTAGAAGTAGTTCTTTGGGAGACCCCAATCTTCATTGTCAGAATATCAGAAGTCCAGTCCAAAGCACCAAACATGAGTCAGGAGAGAGGTGGCTTAATCCAAAAACAACACCCAAGAAACAAAAAACAAAAGCAAAGCAAAACAAACAAACAAACAAAAACCACGAGGCTCTGCCAAACTGGCACTAGTCCACGAAAGAGGCACGAACAGCCAGAATGTCACAGGAAGTTCTATTGTGATTTACCGTCTATGAAGTCATGGCAAGCAAAGAGCAGCAATAGGGAGCAAGGCGAACCAATGCAAGAGTCCGAACACCAAAGATTATTGAAACAGTGCAAGGCAAGCCAACACAAGAGCTTCATATCTGTGAGATTCTAGTTATAGTCTTTCTAAACATCGTGCATTCTCCTCATGTATCTGCTTTAGCCAAACATCCTCTAACCTGTGACTTCTTCAATAAAACATCCTTTTGCCAGTGTCTGCTTCCGCAAAACATCACATGACATAACTGAGTCTCAAAACAAAACCAACCAAATAAACAAACTAAAACCCAGAAATTTTCACTTCATGACATCAGTACCAAAGACAGAGGAAACAGTGACCTGCTCCCATATCAATGCCTCAACGAATCTCACCCAAAGTGGCTGAAGATCCTTTTAAAAATGTTGTAACTAAAATGTGTTCATCTCCTGCATGTCCAATGTTCTGTAGAGTGTAAGCTGCTGGACTTGGTAACGAGAGAAAGAAAACAATAGGAGGGCAAGTGATCAGGGTAATTGGAGACCCAAGGACTTTGTCCCAGTTCCTTGGTCTATATGAAGGTGAGTTCCCACCATGCTAACCTCACAGGATGTTCTGAGACATAAGGGAGTGTTTTAATCTGGAGGGTGCATCAGTTTGAAAACATTAGTAATAAACTGAGTCACCAATAATGCATTAGTGTCACATTAAGGAAAGGAATAAAAGTGCTTACCCTGGGTATCATTTGGTCAAAAGAGAACCTAGATTTTGTTGTGAATAAAAACTGAGCTTGAAAGGTTGTACTATGCTATTTGTAACTCAAGAAAGAGCCCAGATAAGAAGTCTTTCTTCCACTTCCCATCTTTGTCTCTGTGTTGTATGTGTCTAATTCTGTGTCTGTTTAAATGCTGTTTTGTGAATCTATCTGTCTTTGTACCTCTCTCTCTCTCTCTCTCTCTCTCTCTCTCTCTCTCTCTCTCTCGGTGTGTGTGTGTGTGTGTGTGTGTGTGTGTGTGTGTGTGTGTGTGTGTGTGTGTTTTGTGTTTTGTGTGTGTGTGTGTGTGTGTGTGTGTGTGTGTGTCTCTAACAAAGGGCATTGTTTTCTCTTTAATTGAACAGCACAGAAAAAGAATGGGTGTCAGTCTACAGAAATCTTTAACAGAATTTTACAAGAGATCAGTTCACCAACTCCAACTGACCCAGTATTTCAAACATCATTGTTTATCCAGCAATGTCAATATATTATTTCCAGTATTTATGGGAATATTAACTTTATGTGGCTGCTTTAGTCATTTTTCTGTTTCCAGCCAATGATTATCAAAACATACATAGGCATGCATTATCTGAGTGATGGGCTTGGAAAAGTACATAACAAGACAACGGCTATGCATTGGCACAGTTTGTGAGCGTTCATTACGTGGGAAATCCAAGGCAAGCAAGGCTGGTTATCCGTGTCTTCCTAAAGGCAGAGTAGACAAGGATGCTGAATACACAGGACTGCAATCTTCTGTCTTAAGTCACCACAGTTGTGTTATTAATTCTGCCTGTGAGTCCTGCTGAAGTTGGAGACTCTTAGATTGTAAGAGATGTGTGCATAGTAGCACATAGTGACAGGAGGGGCTGAAGAGAGATCCCCCTTGGCACTTTCGATGGCCAGACTGCAGAATGCAGTTTGCATTGCTTGTGTCCGTTTGTGATCCCCCTCGTGTGACTAATCAGTGTTCCTGAACCATCTCTGAATGTTAACACTTCTTTTTAAGCATACATGTTTCATGATTCTATTACCAAAAGCCAATAATAAGATAAAGCACTTGAGTTCTGTTATACCATGCCATATACTCAGAGGCCCAACAATCTGGGCCACTTTGAAAACTGTGTTTTGGTTTCAGAAGGAAGCCTGTCCTGGCCAATTTCCCCCTCCTGCTCTGTATGCATGCTGGATCTGCTAAGGGAGCCCTTGGATGGGCCCAGTTGCAGCCTAGATCTTTGCAGGGGAGAAGTGTCTGGCAATGTTCATTCCTCTTGGCTCTGCTCCAGACAGCGAGGCCTCTTCATCACCCCCACTACTTCCTGGCAGCTGGAACAAGAGGCTGGAAGCCAGTGGCAAACTGTGAAGTCTGGCTGTTTTGGTCTGTCACTAATGACAGCCCCTGCCGAAGCATGACTCAATAACTGTGCCTTTCCTTCAGAGGGAGTCAAGTGAAAGAAAAGGCTCTGACCTCTAGCCTACCGTCCCCCTATAGACTCTTCTCCTTGTAGTCCCCTGGAAGGAAGCCAACTGACAGTGTAAAGGAAAGGGTGGTGTTGCTGCGGGGGGGCGGGGCGGGGAGGAGTCAAACATGGAGAGAAAAACCAACAGTTGCTTGCTAAGTCACAATAATGACATAAAAACATTATGCATGCTACCTGGAGGCCTCAGGCTGAAGGAAGACCATGCTGAGACTGATTGCTCAGCACCACTGTGCCGCTCTGATTTCAGCCTCTGATCGGAAGCTGTTCAGTGGAGAACCTTTCTTCTAGCTCCTCTTCCAGCTGTGGCGTCTAACAGAACCCTCACTTGCACATGCACGAGAGCCCACAGGGATGTGGAAGCAAATGCATGTAGTTCTGAGGCGGCTCTGTCGAAGACCCTGAGACTCCCCAGGCTGAGATTCAGGGAAGGCAGGAGGAGCAGCTGAATAGCCCCTGGGAGGTGGGGGCGGAGGGGGAGCTCTGCAGTCCTGCCCTTCAGAGCTCGCAGCCTCCTGAGCCCTGTCGGAGAACTTGACATTCTCTCCGCCCGTCATTGCTGCTGATCATTATTCTAAATTTTTAATTCTTGACATTTTTGTCCCAAGGACATTTCCCAATTTCGCCTCTTCCCTTTGTTCCCCTCCCTTTTTATATTTCCTTCCCCCTTACATTAGCCCAAATAATAAATTCCCTCCTTCGTCCATCCCCCATCCCTGCTCCATGGTTTGTACTATGGGCATTTTCTTTCTTCTTTTGTTCTCCCTTAGCCTTACTTGAATGATTTTCCCCAGGCTTACAAGTGTTCTTTGTAGCCAGGGTTTTGCTTTTGTCTCTAAAGTGAACACTCACAGACGCCAGGTAGATTGAGAAACAGAAAGTGTATCAGCAATTGTTCCACCACCGTGAAAGACTAAGCTGTGGTAGACGTTAAAGAAAGCTTCAGCTCTGGCAGGGGCTGCTGGTACTGCTGCCACTGCGGCCTTCCCAATCTTCTCTGATAAGCATGCCCGGCAGGAAGATAAAAGAAATCAAAGACTGGTTTTTCAGCCTTGTAGTTTTGAAGTCAGCTAGCGCAGTTGCTGGAAGCTGCCATTTTCTCTCCCTTCTGGATGAAAAAACATGAGCCTCACAATCAAATGTTTCCTCATTATTCCCTCAGGCTCCCTTGTCAAACTTTCTAAGGACTAAAAACACCAAGCGTCACATTCTAAAACAAAACGCTTTAAACATAGACGATCAATGAACATTTTACCTGGAGAACAAATGTGCTGTTGTAATTTGAACGACTAAGGTAGCCAGTGCATGAATTCATTTTCTGTTCTAAGTGTGCTCCCTTCTTGTGAGCCATGGAATGAAAATATCCCACATAGACTCATATGTCTGAGTGCTGCGTTTCCAGTCGGTGGAGCTGTTCTGAAAGTGTTGGGTGCAGGTCACTGGGACTGATCTTTGGGCTGCAGCTCTAGCTCCCTGCTTGCTTCCTGCCATACTGCCCACCATGATGATCAGGAATTCTAACCCTCGGCCACCATGAGCCCAAGTTAAACTTTTTCTTTTATGAGTTACCTTGGTATTTCATAGCAATAGGAATGGAACTAAGACACCTCTCAAGATCTGTGGACACGATACCAGCTTTTTGTCATTGGAATACAATATAACTGTGAAAAATTTAACCAAAGATAAGAAAGAGATAGAGACCCAGTTTAAATAGCATCACCATCAAGTTTTTCTTTAAAAAGCTGCCCTGGTTAATTCTCAGTCCATGGATCTTTACGTCTACCACACGAATGGCCACCAATAGCAATCACCATCTCATCTGTATTTCCTCTGTCTATCAATTAACAGACACAGGTTGAAATGTATTATTCTTTTAACTGCTACTTCATCAAGAAAGCCATTTCATACCTAAGAAAAAATGGCCACTTGAATAACTCATAACTCCTGCGTTCCACGGATTATCAAATACATAGGGTAATTATTTCTACATTACTTATTTGTTAGTAGATAGAATATTGTTTCTAGGAATGGGTAAATTCAACCACTTAAAGTTGAAACCAATGCTTATGAGATATAGGAAGTCATCTTTGGGTAAAGAATATGTGAAAATGGTATTTCCAGCCAAACATAAGGATGATAAACAGCTTAGTGAGTAAAAGATCAGAAAGTAAGAAACTTTATTCATCCTTTCTTTCTATTCAACAAAGCTTTTCTCTTCTAATTTGCTCTGGGATCATCAAATGTATTAAATAGGCATTCTCTTTAAAATGTTAATATCTTTCAAGTACTACCCTTTTAAAGCCATAATCCACTACTTAATACATTTTAAACCAGTGGTTCTTAACCTTCTTAATGCTGCAACCTTTAATACAGTTCTTCATGTGGTTATTCCAGCTAAAAATTGTTTTAGTGGCTACTTCATACCTGTAATTTTGATACTGTTATGGATAACAATGTAAACATCTGATATGTAGGTTATCTATTTGTGACCCCTGTGAAAGGGTCATTCAACCCCACAAAGGCATTCAAACCCTCAGATTAAAAACCACTGTTTTAAACAAATAAGTGTGGATGGAGTTTAGGGAAATTTTTGGAGAGTCTAGGAGATGATAGTGGTTGAATTAAACATGGAGGGTTTTGTTTGTTTGTTTGTTCATTCTTTTACAAAAATAAAGGGATTAAAGTATAATGGTGTAAATGCCATTGAACAATATAGAGAACAGAAGAAAGACTTCTAAAATAATTTTATATTTCATTCTTAGGAAAATGACATTTTACAAGAGTCAATAAACTCGACTCTAATGAATCTATTGTGGTTTAAGACTTGCAGAGGTAATTCTAGAATTCTTGTGCCACGACCACAGCACACCTTGTTGTTAACAGCTTCAGTTAGCATGCATCTTCCACTCTGGTTCCTTCAGAAGTTTCTCTGTCAGGATGCATGTAACGTGTGGGAACTTTGGTTCCATGTCCTAAAAGCAGACTTTCTACATAAATTAAAATTTTACATGAAATACCTGTCCCATTCATTTTATTTCTCTTTATTCAGTCATTTATTTAGATGAACTCATAGATTTTAATTTTGTATTTTTGTATTCTTTAGGTTACAAACTAGCAGTGCTTTATTTTAATGAATACATGTTTCCAGCATAGGCCACTGAAAATGGCCTGGCTTACAAGTTCAGAGGTTCAGTCCATTATCATCATGGCAGGAGCAGGGCAGCATCCAGGCAGGCATGGAGCAGGAGGAGCTGAGAGTTCTACATCTTCAGCCACAGGGAGCCAGGAGCAGACTCTGTATCCCAGGAGGAGCTAGGAGGAGGGATTCCAAGCCCACCCACGCTGTCACACTTCCTCCAACCAGGCCACACCTTCTAATAGTGCCACTCCCTGGGCCAAGCATATGCAAACCATCACACTATGCGTTCAAGGCTCTTCCCCACTTTTTCTTCTATTCGTTTGAGTGTATCTGGTTTTGCATGGAGGTGCTTGATCCACTTGGACTTGAGCTTTCTACAGAGGGATAAGAATGGATCGATTTGCATTCTTCTACATGCTGATCACTAGTTAATGTGGTTTCATTTCTGGATCTTCAATTCTTTTCCACTGATCTACCTGCCTGTCTCTGTATCAACTTGTCATTCTTGTATGACCCCTAACAGCCAAACAAGAGGATATTTCTGATTCTTTTGCCTGTGCTTGGGACTACTGCTGAAACTCTTCATCCAGCCTTGATATAAGGGTTTGTGCCTAGTATTACTGTAATTGGTTATGTCACATTTTGTGGATATTCCTGAGAGGCCTGCTCCATTTCGAAGGGAAATAGAGGAGGAGTGGAGGTTGGGGGAGGGGGGTGGCGGCAGCATGGGGACTGTGAGGAATGGAGATAGGGGAAACTACAATAGGATGTAAATTATGTTAAGAATAAAAATGAAAGTTGACAAGTAAATAAAATGCTAGAAATGCAATGAGTGGAAAATATTTAAAGCAGCCAGAAAAAAGGCATGAAATACAGATGAACAAAAATAAGGTTTATTTCATTCCTCTCATTAAAAATAGTATAGAGCCTTAAGACACTACTGCTCCTTTCCTGCATTTCTTCCTTGCTAAGTTCCTGGAATGCTGTCTGACAACATCCTGCTAGGGAGGCAAAATGCAGGGGCTTTAGGCTGATTTCTTCCTCACCACTGGGTTGCCAGGCTACCAAGACACTGCTCAGGGAAGGCAAATGCAGTCCAAGATAGGAATCCCAGCCTATGTTTCTTCAGTTAAGAAAGAGTGGGGGACTGGAATGAGGTTGTGGTTCTAAATTTCTGTGCACCCAAATGCTACTAGGGACCCTTCGAAACTGAGAATGGGGTTCTGCAAGCCCTTGGTCAGCCATCGACAGGGGTGGAATCCAGCTTGGCTCTGAGTAAGAACCAAATGTACTGAAGAGCTCTGTATGACAAAGGCCTCCCCCACCCCAGGCAGCCCTCGATGAAGCAGGCAACCCTTCCTTGTACAAACTGTTTGTTCTGTTTTGTTTTTGTTTTTGTTTTTTTTTCCATAGTGGAAGAGGATCCATATGTATTACTTGGGGTAAACCAGAGAATACCTTTTGCAGGATGGATGCCCAGGAAAAGAAGCTGATTGGATAAACATTCAGGACCTATCTAGACATCTCATTAGCATGGAGAATTCTAGGTGTTTATGTTTTATGACCAGTTGTCATGGTCTTATTAGTGGGGTGTCATGGTCACGTGCTCCACCTGGTCAGGATCTAGTTTGAGCTCCTACAGTTCTCAATTATGAGATTTCTCAGGGTTCCGAATTTGCTACGACCTTACTAGTTCTTCTATCTGGTGGCATGGTCCACTGTCCTACGTACTACAATGTTTTGAAATTTGTGGGGGGAAAAAAAAACTGTCAATTTGGAATTCTATAGAAAGCCAAAGTATCATTCAAAAGTGGAGTAAATACACTTTTTAGGCAAACAGACTGAGATCATATATTGCCTACAATCCTATGCTAGAAAAAAAATATTAAAGAACATTATCAAAGAAAAAGCGACACATGGAAAAGTACAGTGTTTTCTTTTTTTTTTTTTTTTTTGGTTCTTTTTTTTTCGAGCTGGGGACCCCAACCCAGAGCCTTGTGCTTCCTAGGCAAGCGCTCTACCACTGAGCTAAATCCCCAACCCCTGTACAGTGTTTTCTTAATTCGTGATTGATGCAGGAGAGTGCAGCCCATTGTGGGTGGAGCCACCCAAGGCCTGCTGGTCCTGAGTCCTATGAAAAAGCAGGCCGAGTAAGCCATGATGAGAGTCAGTCAGTAACACCTCTCCATGGCGTCAGCTCCTGACTTCAGGTTCCTGCCTAACCTGAGTTCCTCCCATTGAAAGACCCCCGGAGCGGGGAGACCCTCACTCAAGTCTCGGGATGACACGACCCCCCCAAGAACTCACGTGAGACCATCCTTGCTGTAATCACAAAGGTTTATTGATAGGAACCTGTGCACTGGGGTCAAGACTTGTATCCCACGCAGGGGTAGAGGAGTTTGACCCCGCTTAGCTGGAGAAGGGGTATTTAAAGCAAGAAACCACAACCCAAGGGGGTAGGGATGGTGTCATTGGGAAATGACGAGAATACCAGTGAAAGATCACAAGGAGGAGCTTCCTGTTTCTCAAGAGTGTTTTCAAGATTGTAATCTAACTTTATGGTCAGCTAGTTCCTGGGAGAAGCTTCCTCTTATCTTACTAGGTCTGGATCAAGTACTTAAGGGCCTTTCTTATGCCCTTTTACCTAGTTCCTGGGAGAGCAGGCTCAAGAAATGAGACCTTTTACCTACTTATAGGCAGAGAGCAGGGTCTGGAATTTGAGGTATTTAGGGCTTCTTAGGGGTGAGATAGCATTTTAGCATTTCTAAACTTCTGACTTCTTGGCTGCACTTTTTAGTCTTTCACCATGAGCTGCTACATGGAACTGTGAATGAAAGAAACCCCTTCCTTCCTAAGTTGCTTTAGATCATGGTGTCTCATCACGGTAATAGTAACCTTAACTAAGACACAAATGGCATGGAGGGATAAATATAAAAGATAGGTTTTTTTGTATGAAGTTTTCTAAGGTAGTGATAACCATACTCACAGTAAATTACATAAAACCCTAATCAGTAATTGAAAATCGTTGAAATGGATAAAAGTGAAAGCCACAACATGGTGCTCTCCTTAAAGCATTTCAATTATAAATGGGTAGAAAATTAAAAGCAACAGGACATATAAATACAGCTTTCAAATGCTAACGAGGTGGAAATAAGAGTCATTTTAGTAATGACAGACATCAGAATAGGAAATGACTAAATAGTCCATTTGAGGGGCTGGAGAAATGGCTCTGCTTTCAAGAACATGTACTGCTCGCACAGAGGACCTGACTTCAGTTTCTGCATTCTCTACTGCATGTGCCTCCAGGCTTAGGAGGTCCGATGCCCTTTTCTGGCCTCTACAGAACATGTGCATTCACAAATCTATACTCTCAGATAAATGCACATGTATCTGCATACTTAAAATATTAAAATAAATATTTTTAAGTCCATGTGGTAGTTTGAATGAACTGTCCCCAAATAAGTCTTTGTCATCTGAATACTTTGGTCCCTATGTGGTGGCTATTTGAGGAGAATTGGGAGGAATTAGCTCACTGGGGGCCATTTTGAGGTTTCAAAAGACTCATTGAATTTCAGCTTAACTGCGCTCCATGCCTCTGGGTTTTTCATTTGAGATTGTAGCTCTTACATGTTCCTCTAATCTCTTTTAAAAAAAAAAAAATACTTCTTGTTTTCTCTTTGGGAAATTTACAATTGTAAATTCGTTCTCTGCTTCTTTGATATGTAAATCATCCCCCACCCTTTTGCTTTAGAAGTGTAATTAACAAGAAATATGGGTCTGCTTGCTAAATCAGAGCCCCAGGTCAATAAGCAATCAGCACAGAGAAGGCTAAATCACATTGACCAACCCTTCCGGCAATATCATCGATTTCTTTCTTTAAGAAAAAAATTAAATTATATCTACTTTGTGTGTGTGTGTATGTGTGTGTGTGTGTGTGTGTGTGTGTGTGTGTGTGTGTGTGTGAACACTAATGTAAAGGACAGAGGACACCTTGCAGTAGTCAATTCTCTCCTTCTATCGTATTGGTCTTGGGAATAGAATTAAGGTTGTCACGCTTCCTAGCAAAGTGCTACTATGGGCTGAACCCTCTAGCTGGCCTAATACTGTCTAATTCCTAAGGCTGTGTGGAGAATAATTTAAGCAGGCTGAGACCGATGGGATTCTTAAGCCCAGGATATTAAAGCTAATCAGTCTGGGTAATATAGAGTCATCTTGCTTCAACTATTCAATGATCCTATGATTTCTGCCCCGATTTTCTTTATATGATAGTACGTTTATTGATTTATATGTACTGAATCATCCTTGCATTTGTAAAAGAAGCCAATTGATTTATGGTGTATCCCTTTTTAATGTACTCTTGAATTCAGTTACCTTGTTCTGAGAATTCTTGCATGTATGTTCACTAAAATGTTCTTTTTGTGTCTTCTGGTTTAGGTAACAGGCTTTGTAATTTGAGTGTGGTAGCCTTCCTTGTTTTTCTGTATTACAAAACAGTTTGAGAAGCATTGGGGTTACTTTGGTTTTTTTTTTTGTTTGTTTATTTGCTTGTTTGTTTATTTGTTTGTTTGTTTTAAGTCTGGGAGAATTCTGTCATGAATCCATCTAGCCTGGACATTTTATTTTGGAAGGTTTTTTTTCTTCTCCATTATTATTATTCTGAGGCAGGCTGACTCCAGAACAAGTTTCAAACTGTCAGTTCTGAAGACTAGGCCTAAATTTCTATTTCTAAGGACTGGGCAAATCCAGGAACTTGTTTGGAAATCCTGCTTGCCCGCACACTAGCTGGAAATCCCAGTCTGCTCCCCTTTCCCTCAACCCTACCTGCTCGGAGAAAACTTCTGCCTGATCCCTTACAGTCACATTTCGGGCAAGCAGCCCAAGAGTGCTGGTTGAGAGTTTCCAATTTTAGCCATATGTGGGCATAATCCTAGCTTCTAGCTGACACATCATCATCATCTAAGGTCTATAAAATTCCCTTGCCTTAACCTGGGCACATGACTTCCCTGGCCATGTTCTTTGGGACCAGTGAACCCTCTTGAGAGCAGGGATTATATATATGGCCATTTATCTGCTTTTAATCTGGTCAGATCTGCCACTTCATTTTGTCCCTGGGAGCCATTTTAAAACTCTAGTTAATTAGATTTCTGCTTCCTGTAGCTAAGTTAGGTTTCTATTTCCTACAAAACTTCAGTTTCCATTTCTCAGATTTTGGTTGTGCCTCCCCCTCTTTCTCATAGAATGGTCTGTAACAAATATTCCAAGAAAATACCTTAACTTTCTAGTCGTGCTTCAGTAATAAGGCTTGCTTATAAATTCTGTCATATAATTTTGCCCTATAAAAAAAGCTTGAGAAATTGGCTGAGGGTTGTTGTCCTGTACTCTGTCTTGGGGGAAAAACTGCCAATTAAGTTCTCTGATGTGCAAAATGAAGCTTACTTTGATTTGACCATAATTTGAAGTTGGTGGCCTTTCTCCTGTGTCTGTGATATTAATACCTGCTTTGTTCCCCATCCATTGATTCTTTTCAGACTAGCCAATCACATAATACCATGTGGTTTGATCCAGCCAATGGGAAAAATACACAGTTACAGCATACATTATAATGAAAACCAAGTGCATTTTCTGTCTCTGTGTGTTCAGGCTTTCAGACCACACCCACTTGATAAATTCAAAGTCAGCCTGGCGTGCCTCAGTTGCTTCAGGTGGAGTGGTAGTCTCTTTCATTTGGACTGAATTTATTTCTAACCTGAGTTAAGTTCGTTGCTTGTTTTTGCAACCTCTTATCTCTAGTGAGTGTGGTGGCAGTCGGCTGGGTTTTAGAGTTTCACAGGCTGCAAGTTTATGGAGGCCTTGAGCCTGTTTTATGGCCCTAGTTTTGAAGTGGTGAGCTTCCTTTTCATTGGTATCTATAGTAAACGTTAATATGTGTAGAGATGAGTTTGAAAAGCACCAGCTGAGGATTTGAGATTTTTGTGTTTCCAAACAATTAGCACAATGGCAGATGGATTGTAATAGAAAGATAAATAATTTATTAAAGGGGAAATAAATATACTAGGAAATGCACCAGATCTGGATTGCTCCTGCTCTAAAAGAAACATGTTTGAGGCCTCTGTGTCCTAGTATGGACCATTTTTCTATCAAGCACTTCTGCACATGCTCTGTTCTTATACTTGTACCTAATAGTGTGGATAGATACCATTCCTCGCTTGTCCCTCATTTCTGTCATGTTAATCTTGATGCCTCTGACTCTATTCCTCCATCCAATTCTCCCACCTATAATCTCTGCCCTTCATGTCTAATTGTATTATTACTTTGCTTTTTTTTCCTTTTTTTTCTATTGGTTAGTTTTGTTAACAAATTGTCAACACCCATCTTCAAAACAAGAAAGAAAAGAAAAAATGAGCCATATACTTCAGTACAGATATCCTTAACATACTAAGAAATAATACTTTATATACAATTTTATTTAAAATATTTAAACAGTATATATTCCTTCTTTGTGTGAATGGAAATTTCTGAACAGAAGCTGTGTCTGGCTGTCAACATAGAAACAACCTGGAAGGAGTTTCTGTGTCTAAAGAAACTGATAACTGATTGGAATTTTAGTATTCTCAAAAAAACTGGAGTTTTATAGTTCAGAAACTATTCCCTTTGTCTTAGGCTACTTTTAGCCTTCTTGAACCACCATTCCTTGCCCCACTCTGTATCTGAACTAATACTTCAGGAAAGTAAATAAATAAAAACCTCTTAGAGGCTACTAACTGAAAACTACCATGTTGTGATAATACATTTTTAAAAAAGTTTAGAATCTATTGACTTAGTGGAACACTAGCTTCTGCCTACCCCAGAGATAAGAATGTTATCAAACGGCATCTTGGGCCTAAGAAAGACTTTCCTCCCTCTCATCACACCTACCTCATTAATACCCCCTAATGTGTTTTAAACTTGCCTTGATTTATGTCTTTGTTCTCTGACACTATAAAATCCCTATGAAATTGGTTCTGCATTAGAACATGGAATGTGAGCAAGTCAAATTTGTGTTTCCAGGCACCATAGTCATTCAAAATGAGTCCTCAATAAGCTACCTCTTACTCACTTTAAGATGAGAGCTGTAGGATTTTACATCTACAATTGTATAATAATTTTTCAATTACTCAAACATTTTTAAATAATGAATATGCTTTCTTCTTCTTCTTCCTCTTCCTCTTCCTCTTCCTCTTCTTCTTCTTCTCCTTCTCCTCCTTCCTCTTCCTCTTCCTCTTCTTCTTCCTTTTCTTCCTCTTCTTCCTCCTCTTCTTCCTCTTCTTCTTCCTCTTCTTCTTCTTCTTCTTCTTCTTCTTCTTCTTCTTCTTCTTCTTCTTCTTCTTCTTCTTCTTCTTCTTCTTCTTCTTCTTCTCCTTCTCCTTCTCCTTCTCCTTCTCCTTCTCCTTCTCCTTCTTCTCCTTCTTCTCCTCCTCCTCCTCCTCCTTCTCCTCCTCCTCCTCCTCCTCCTTCTTCTTTGGGCTGAAACTTCAAAGTACAACTTGTTAAAGCATAGTTTTTTGGACTTTGTAAATTTGGAAATAACTGATTCTTCAGCTGCTGAGCATGGTTAGTCTTTTCCGTGATTTCTGTGTACTACATGACTCTTCGTAACTATAATATCATCTGCCAGTTGTGTAGAGAACTAAGAGACAGACACCAAGAAAAGAAAAATGGAGGCTTTGTGATCATCCTCTGTAATTAAGAAGAGTGTGTCATTTCTCGTCCTTCTTGCTTTGATGTTCGATTTTTATATGCTTGAATAATGGAAAGCTAAAACCCAAATCTTCCTTTTATTAATTTGAATAGAATCCTGCAGTGAAAAGTACTGGAAATGGGCTATTTGGGGAAAATGCAAAGGCATACAACTAATTAGATGCATAAAAACACTAAACTGCCTGCAGGCATATTCCAAGAGTTAAATATTCACTCTAATAAAGTATTCTGATTACTTGAGTATAACTGCAAGTGTAGCTAAGCTGTATATATATATATATATATATACAGCTATGAGATTCCTAAAGTCACAGGATTGATATAGCCAAAGCGTTTATCATTTGCCCTATAGATGAGCAAATCTGTAAGTATCGCTTTAATTTCCTCATATGAAATGATGGAATGAGAGCTATAACCAAGCCATACCCACATTCACATGACTTGAGATGAGCCCAGAGCATAGATTTCTCTGTTCTAACTATCCCTAAACCAAGGCCTGATGGCTTCTAGCCTCCATTCAATCTAATTTTCTGCAAGCTCAGACCTTGAAGGCTTCAGCTTCCAGCCTCTGTCTGTTAACTAGTACTAGAATCTTTCAGCCTCCAAGAATTACTGCTCAATGATCTCACACTTTCTAGATCTTTCTAAACTCTCTCAACTTAGCTGTTCTGTCTCAAATTCTTCTCCAACCTGACTGATTCAAATTGGCTTCTCTGCTTCTGACTAAATTGCTCTACTTGGAAAAACTGCCTCTGATCTCCATGAACTCAACTGAACTAAAATAACTCAACTGAACTCCACTGCATTGCCTGAACTTAACTGAATTGCCCTCTTGGTCTGCCCTCCCTCCTAACTCACTCTATGCCGCTCTTAAGTAGCTCTCTGACTTATTCTGTCAATTCTTAATATTTTGCCTATGTAAAATATTAAGGCCTAAATGAAATGCTAAGGCCTAGATAAATTTTTCAGGCCTAGGTAACTGTTACCTGGATAGCCTGCCATTATAAGAAACTTTCTCATATGTTTCTGCTTTGCTAGGAAACTTTCTAATGCCAGATTGATTACATATTCAGATATGTTCTATGCCCTTGGAAAACAGTCACAATAGAAGTCAGTGAAACTGCTTTGTATAGTTAATCACAATAAGCTTGGGCCTGAATCAACCAGATAACAGCCCTTCTACACCTATGTATAAGCTTTTATAGTATTTTCCCTTATAAGCTGCCCCTGGAATAGATTCCAATATAAGAGAGATACTTATACCAATATAAGAAACTATTTGTCATAACATTTCCATTTTGATTAATGGTCTAGTAAAGTTTAAGCTCCCACAGCCTCCCTGGGAACTGACATTGCACTTGGTAGAAAGAGACATGCACACGTGTAACTGACATCCTGGGAGTCAAGTTAAAACATGGATATTAGACAAGTTCCATCCCCATAGACAAGATGAATAGTAGAGAAGGCAAGCTCCCAGGCACAGGTGAATACCCCCAGTCAATGGAAATAAGATAAATGTACAAAAAGCATCTACCTAAGGAAATCCCCTGTCCCTACATTCTGATTGGTGAGATAACTCAGCACAAATGTTTTGGATTTGGGGTTTAAAAATGCTGCATGATCTTAACTCAGACTCATGGTTCAAGTACCCAATTCAGCCCTGGTCAACCAGTTTTGGGCATATGTTCATTAAACTATCTTTGTCTGACTGGTTGGGGGAGGGGGTTCCTGGACCCCAGCACTTTCCTTGATTCAGTACTTTGTCTGTTCCTCAGTTAGGACTTACTTTCAAACACAGGTGCTTTCTTCTACAAACTAACTTTACCTTTATTGTTTGGAATTGAAAGTGTCTAATAAGGGTGTGTAGTGCGTCTGCTTTTCAGCCATATCACACAGATCCAGAAGATCTTTGGATGTGATTCCCCCTTGATGTGATCCTCCACAGCAGCCATGTTACTGGACTAAAATTCCTCTACACAAAATCAGTTTCAAGGAACATTTATACACAAAAGAATGTTTCCACCATATCTATGAATACTTTATTATATCCAGCTATATCTGGTGGTTCAAGTTATTTCGAACATTGTTTTGAAAGTCTAAAAAGGAAGATAAAGACAAGTAAGTTACATTTTATTTACTTTAACATTACTCGGAATGTTGCAGCACGACGTTTTTGCAGAAGTCTGAGGAAGACAGGAGGATTCATCAGAGACACTAACAATTCTAACAAATAAGAATCAAAGAGTGTGACTATACTTCCTTGTCTCTATTTTCCCAAATACCCTACCGACAAGCTGCACATTAAGCCAATGCACACTAAGTGTTGACATTGTTAGACTTTTCAAGACTAAGAAATATTTTATCTAAATATGAGTTGTTGAAATATTGAGTATTATCAGCAGGTTATAAAATAAAAGTCCATTTAGTTCTTGATCACTCACTTTACTGAATTCCTCCATGTATTTCCAGCAAAACCCTTTCTATGTGTTGAAATCCTCACAGCAGCAGGATTTCTGTGATGGGCCAAATGTTTGTTTTCTGGTCTGTATACCAGACATTATCTGGGGAGATCTATGGGACTCTGGCCTTGGCTGGAGCAGCCAAAATGTTGTGCTCTCCAAAGGGGACAGAGAGTCAGATTGAGGTTCACCAGGTTCACCTTCTGTAACTGCTGCTGTTCTGGAGTAAGTCGGAAACATACTAGGTTAGCAGGGCATGAGGCAGTGCGGGGAGGCACGAGGGTCCAAGGTCAGGCCCTAGCAATACGTGACCACTCTAGGCTTGAGCAGCTTCCAGCTGTGAAAGCTTCCTGAGAGAACTCTCCCCCCCCATAGTGTTATATCTCTGTATGACAGATGCTCTCAGATGGTCTTTGATGAAATAACTCCCCTGTGCCTTATTTCTCATGGACAGGGTCTTATATGCATTTGGTAGTGGGTTAGGATCTAAAAGCAGATGCTTTCTTTTGGCTTGGTCTGAGATGTTAGGGATGCCTCATCTGTGTGTGGAGGGGCTTTGGGCCCTGCCCTTACATAAATTATTGTCACAGTCCTCTTTCTAGGGTGTTTTGGTCATGTGTACCAGGACGGAAATCTGGTCAGGAGTAGATGAAACACCTAATATCTTCAGGTCTGAGTGTATCAAGGTTTCTGAATCCACTCAATCTTACCATGTTTTCAGTCTAAGGGTACAGTCCACTGCCCTACATTTAATAGACCCAGAGTTCCACCTACAGTAACTTTATTGTGATTCTTTACCTCAGCATCTCACATGAAAATACCAAAGTTGAAACCCTAACTATCATTGCCAAGTTAAGACAATGAAAAAGCAAATTATAAAATCCTCTAAGTCACTCTTCAGGGCAGTGCCTCTGCTGCTTATGGTTAGCAAGGACTTCCTACACAACATTTCATGTTTTCAGAAACATAGAAAGGTCAGATATATTTCTAATGCAGATTACTGGGAGCTCAAGAGGATAGGAAAGACACAGAAGTCATGTGTAAAATTAATTTCTTCACTGCTATACAATATGTATATGGAACCAGATGAGAGAAAACCAGACCATTCATTATTCAAAAGACCTTTAGGCAAATCTCATTTTCTCTGACACTTATCATAAGAAAACCAAATGGCCCTCAAGTCAGTTAGGAATTCTATAAGAACCATCATTGGTGGTCCACCCAGCATTTCTTTCCTGCCTAGGAATTTAGAGCACAAAACCTGTTTCATAAGGAGAAGTAAATGGAAAAGAAAGGAACTCCTATCTGAGTTAAGAGACTCGAAGGAGAATAAAAAAATTTTATACATTTTCATTTGTAATTTGGTCTTTATGAGATATTAAAAATGAAAAAGAAAGTACAGGTGAACATATCTGTGTTTTAATTAGGAAATAAACTGACAAGTGCTGGTGTCATCTATTCTTGCTTTATGTGAGGTTCAACTTTGAAGGTCAATTGGAGAAGTCCCAGCTCATGATGGATGTCTGAGATGACACCTCCAAGCACACCAGCCTTGCTAACAGCCTTTTCTTGTGCTGGGACAATTTATTCTTCAGAAACTGCCATATCCCACATCTCAAGAAAATGTAATATTATTTCAAGGGTGGAAATGGGGAAATTAGAGAAAAAGTGTAAATATATTCTTAAAAAGTATTACCATCATTTAAATATTCTTAAGGAAATCACTTCTTTAGGAGAATAAATAATCCATTATTAGGACAATACCAGGTTTATTATCATTCTCACACTGAATCACTGTAATTAAAGATAGGATAATGTTCCCATGTAAACTGTTTTAACAATGGACAATGAAAAAGAATATGAGTATAAAATAACAGCAAAAATGCACAGATACCAAGTAAACATGGAAAGGCAGTGGTAGAATGGAGTCGTGGTAGCACTGTCACATGTCTCTTCATATACTAGAGTTCGAGCTACACAAACAGCATTCAGTTGATATTGTCAAGCCAGGAAATGCAAGGCTGTTCTTACCAATGATAAAACTTTAAGGCATTAAGACATTGTTTCTCATTCAGAAGTCGTCTGTGCTATTATCTGACTAACCTTCAGTCACAATGACTGATTCTATATTTTTCTTTTTAGCTTACAAAGTATAACTTAAGGAAAGATACATGAAATACAAATAAAAACAAAAAAATCGACAAGAACAACAAGAACAAGAACAACAACAAATACCCTCAAGAAAATTTACAGTGAATCTGACCATGTTCTGGAAGATATGCGCTTATTCCAGAGTGAAAGAATCTATCATGTCAAGGTGATCAAAGCTATTCTTCCGAGGTCTTTATGAACTAATACAGCACAAGTCTTGAGCAGAGAAGAGTGGCCTGAAGTGTATGGAGAGAAAGGATGACAAGAGGAAATGGAACAGAAATAATTTTATTGTCTCTGTAACTCTTAAAACAGATTATATTGTACATGTGTAAAACTTAGTATTTGCACTGAAAAAATCAATGTAAGAAAAGATGCATTGGATTGGATATTTGACACGCACCATCAACCATAAAGCATGTAAGTCTGGGCGAATTCTCACGTTAAACCTGCTTGTCTTTCACAAAAGCCTTGGAGAATAGTTTGTTAGAATTTAATGTACATGCAGCACAGGTCATCGCACATGGATAGCCCAGAATATGTAATTTGTAATGATCCTTAAAAGATTAATATGATAACATTATAAACCAGGAAACAATCCTGCGAGTGAACTCTTATCATTGAAAGTTGGTGATATTCAGTCCTCTGGATTTGGCCTGATTCAGGCACGTTCTCTCCTTAGTAAGCCCCACCATTATTCTCCAATTAACTTCAACCAAAGTTCCAAGAAGAAAGAGCATGCTGTAAGCATTCAATACACAGAATTTATGACTTATATTTGCAACTGTCAGCATTTTCAAATCATCTTCATAAATCCAAAGATTCCTGTGGCATTAACACTGTAACACACTCAGTCTAATTATTAGGCTTTCTCTCTCTCCTTCAGCTGTTCTCTAGACTCCTTAGATTCTAAAGAGATGTGAACAATCCCTCCTCTAAGTAATCTAAATCATGCTATCATCCTAGATAAAGGCAGTGACAGTGAGACACAAACATAGTTTATATCATTGTTTCATGTATATATGTATATCACATTGTTTTATGTATATAAGTATATATTATATTATTACATACCCTATATCTCCGTGCTACGGAGGTGAATGAGTTAACCTGAACAATGAAGACCATTTGTGTGCTGCTCAGTTGTTCACTGAAAGCACTGTATGTCCCACTCATTGTCTCCTATCGCTAGCTTTCTTCAGTTTTCATCGCGAACAGTCAATTCTGACAGAATGCAAACCCCCTCCCTATGAGCTGCCTCCAGCACTGCCTCTGAAATGTCCTTTGCTATGGTGCTTAGACACCTAAGATCATCGTTGGGTTGACCCTGACTAATTTGAAGTTTGGAAATTGTGGGAAATAAGTATTGGTTTCATATCACTGCCATAGCCAAATACTATATACTGTGTGGCTTAAGACTATGGAAATTTATTCATTCATGGTTTGGGTTGCTGGATGTCTGGGTGCTCAAGTTGCCAGAGCCCTTTTTAGCACTGAGATTCTAGATTCTAGATTCTAGTCTTCCTTTCCTTTCCCTGGCTACTAACAGTGTTGGGATTCTTGGCAGACCTCAGGAACAGTGGCAACTATCCAGTCACAGCCAGATGTCACTCAATGTTCTCCTAGTGTGTCTGCTATCCTAGGACAGTTTTTAATCTTATAAGGACTCATTATATCACAGAGGGTATACTCTAATGACCTGATCTTAACCTGGTTGTGTGCATAAAGAATTTATTTTTTAAATAAGACCACAGGGACTAGATGTTGGGATTTCTACGAGTTTTCTATGGGAATAGAAATCAGCTCATAGCTCAAATTTTTATAAAATGTAACAGCATAAATTTAGGCAATAGTTTTTGTATTGATATAGTAACAGATACCCAGAATAATAGTTTCAATGTAGGAAGATGTTTGATGTGTATTAACTTGAATTTAATTTACTTTTATTTCATGCTGATATAAGCCACTTTGTGTTTATTTGTAACAGTGTAGAATAAACTATGTATTATTTACTTTCCTGTTGCTGTGGTAAAACACATTGAGAAAGGCAACCTATAGAACAATGACTTTATTTGGGCTTACAGTTCCAGAGGTTTGTGTACACGTGGTGTCAGACAGCAAGCATGGCGACTGGAGTAGCAAGCTGAGAGCTCACATCTGGAGCCAAAAGCACAAAACTAATCAGCAATGTGGAAACAGCCCAAGCCTTTAAACTCTCAAAAGGCCACCTCTAATGCGGCCATATCTCCTAAACATATCAAAGAGGCATCTAAAGACAGAATGTTCAAATAAGAGAATCTAGGGGACAGTATGGGAAAGTATTTTCATTCGAACCACCTTTCTAAGAATAAATAACAGCAGCAAGCAAACAGAAGCTGGAAAGCCCTTCCACAATGCATGTTCTAGGTCATCGGTACTGGGAGTAGATACCATTATCTCCTGAGACACTTCTCCAGCCCAAGAAAATATATTTAATTGCTAGCTATATGTTTAAAAATCCACACATTGTACATACACAAGTCTATGGTATGGAACTCCGGGTAAGATATTTAATGGTTTTTGTAAATGTCCCCATAAGTGTTTAATTCAGTTGAACACTTGATTTGCAAGTGGCAAATCACTGGACTATTCTGGAACCTGTCCTAGCCATTGCCTGAGATCTCTGCTTCCTGCTATATCAAGATGTGAACTCAGGGTACCACAATCTTCTGCTATCTCAGATGATCCCATATCTACCATACCTTACCCACTGGGCCAAGCACATGCAAACCATCACACCCACTAAGATGAACTAAGTCCACGGGCCAAAATAAACCTCCCCTCTGTTAAGTTGTTTTGGCCACATAATTGACCACAATATTAACAAGAAAATAAGAAATAAATTGACTAATAAGTCCAAACTGGAAGTCTTTATATTTTCAGGAAGGTGAAATGATAGCAGTAATTTTGATCATGGCTGTACTCAATTTGATCTTAAAGTTCAAGGTGGAATGATTTCTGATTCTTAGACAGAATTCTAGATAAGGTGCCTGCCTGGCTAGGGTTTTTTTTTTTAAGTTGATGTAAGCTAATCTTATCTAAGAGCTAACCCCAATTAAGAAATTCTTTCTGTCAGAATAGTCTGTAGGAACGTCTGTGGGGCATTTTTTTAATTATTATTAATGATTGATCTGTGGGTGATCCTGCCACTGGGCAAGTAGTCCTGGATTTTACAAAGAAGCAGGCTGAGGAAGCAAGAGAGCGAGTTAATGAGCAGTATTTCTCAATGGTCTTCTCATTGGTTCTAGCTTTCAGGTCCCTACTTTGAGTTCTTGCCCCAACTTCTCATCGCAATGGACTACGACTGGAAAATATATACCAAGTAAATCCTTTCCTCCCCGAGGTTGCTTGTGGTCATAATATTTTAACACAGCACTAGAACGCAAACTAGGAGAGCACCACACTGAGCCTCGACACCAACAGTCATTGTGAAGTCCATTCTTATTGCATTTCAGAAGTTTTGTTAAGCACACATGTATTTGCAGAAGCCACTCATCAGTCTGCCTGAATGGTTATCTAATGCACGCAAACACTTGCCAGCTCTCTTCCAACAACAGGAGTGCGTCTCCTTCATTGCTTTGTGAACCCATAGCTCACTGATTGTCTATAAGTTCTTCCAAGTAAGGCTTCTGACTTTTGTAAATTTTACTTAATAAACCAATTAAGTTGTATCTCTTATAATCCCTAAGGGTTATCCAAAAATCAGTGCTCATGCAATGAAATTGTCTACTTGAAATGTGTTCAATCTGCCTAAAATCACCGCTGAAGCATTTTATTGCTATGGGCCAGCAGAACTCACTGAGATTTGGATTCACCTCGGAACTTGAGAGACAGATGGTGGTAAAAAAGATACTGATGTAGCAGTTTCTATTGATTCTTAATATGCCCTCTTTCTGTTGTCTTAAGCATTTTCTTCAGTCAATGTAATACTTGTTTTGCCAGAGTCAATGATTTGCATAATAACTTGGGAGAAAAAATGAGGAAGTAATGGGAAACTTTGGCTATTACTGCTATAAACAGAAGATGTTCTGAAACAGAAATTCTTAATTTTAGGAAGCCATGAATCTCTCTCATTCATTCAAACATTTACTTACCCAGTAAATAATTCTGTGCACTAACCACAATAAACCCTAGGGGAACCACTTGGGAATAGGAATAAGCATAATTTAATTATGATCCCTACTCTTCAAAAAAAATCTCTCCAGAGGAAATAAATAATGAATAAGAAAACTCTTAACTAAGTAAAATGGTAAGATGTGCCATGCAAGATAAGTTAATGTCAAATTGAAACCTGGGAGGGAATACTGAGCTTATTATCTCTGGGTTAATGCCATTTAAGTGGGAGTTTGAGTACTGGGGTGTGTTCAATAAATGAAAAGTCAGGCACACAGATCTGCACTAGAAAAATTAGTGAAAAAATGAGAATGGTCTCAAGGAAAATGAAAAAAAAAAGAAATTCTTTAAATAAGTCAAAGATAAAACAGGGAAGATCCAGATTTTTGAAAAAAATGAAGATGATTTCTCTTCACTGACCAATAAGGAGCAAAAACATCATTTGAGCAGAAGCATGTTATGGTTCATTAGAATTATTTGATCAGTTTTTCATAGAAAAGTTTAGAAAGAAGAGAATAAAGTTAAGATATTTGGTTCCTGAATTTTCTAGAACAGACAGAAGTGAAGACAAACAGAGGTATATTTGCGAAACATTTCAAAGGGAATATATATATATATATATATATATATATATATATATATATATATATATATGGTTTGAAGGTTGACTAAAGACCAGTTTAGGATGATGGTGAAGAGCTATTGAGAGAGTGTGTCTGAGAGTAACCCAATAAGGAGACAGGGGAATTCCTAAAATGAAAATTTAGATGAAAAGCGCGGGCTTTGGGGAGATTGTTGAAAATACATGGGGTTCTTTGAAAAAACATGGTGTAGTCAAAATATGACACAAGCTGCTTTCAGTTTTAAGTTTTTACAAACCACGATTGTAGAATTGTTTGAGATGGGAGTTCTGGAGATGGTTCAGTGGGTAAAGACCTTGCTGTGCTAACTGGAGCTCTCTCTTCAGATCCCCAGTACCCACAGAAAAAGTAAGGCACAGCACTGGGCATAACATGGAAGCCACATAGCCATCCTGTGTATTTCCTCATGTGTTCTCAAGTGTAGACTGGGACTTGGGTCCATGTGGCTCCCTCTCCCTCCATGTAATTAGACCATGTTCTCCTAGTATGACGTTTCCAACATCTCCCACACTCTACCACACAACTACTCATTGATTTTAGAAAGTGTTATCTGTATTTCCTCTCTGGAAGATAAATTTCTAAAAATAGGCCTATTTCACATCTTAGAAATATGAATTCATATAGTAAATATTCTATACACATTTATCCAAGTTGACACTTATTGTCAGCTTAACACAAATCCATTAAATTTAGCACAACTCAAGGCTTGTAAAGACCCACTGTGGTTACAAAACTGTGCATTTTCTGTCTTTGAGCAGATCCAAGGTCTTAGACTCTTGCTCATTTAGCAAAGATTGTGTTGAGAGGATAAAGTTAGGATCTTACTTTAAAGAGTAGCAAATCTTTTTATATATAAACTACCATCATGACCTATGTTCTGTATAGAATTTATGTGTATACAATACTGGGCTAAAAATTAGATCATAATGTTCACACTTTGGCAAATTATTCATTCAATAAGCCCCCATTAGAGTCAGAAGCCAGATTTGCAAATATGAGGATAAAGTAAAAAACAAATTGTTTATAACCTTAAATGAACTCATATTCTCAAAGATACTGGAGGAGCTGAGCCAATGGAAATTGCTACAGGAAGGCATTAAAGCAAAAGAGAAAAATCAATAAAAATAGCAAATTTGAAAATTATATATCAAAGCTAAGTGTCTTAGAAAATTCTTGTACTGATAGGAAGTACATTAGTTTATTATATATTGAAAAAAGTGAAGAGTAGGCAAGAAAAGGTCAATCATCCTGTAAATTAGATTTTTGGGTTGAGTGCTGCTGAGAAGGCTGGAACGGGTGCATTATTAATCCTGCAGCAATCACAGCCTGTGCCTGTGGACAGGGCCTCTCCCTTTCTGGGGGCCTCCATTTCCA